>NC_142647.1:45770075-46073106 GCF_053813885.1 Theobroma cacao
TGCTGATGATCCAGTATGGGAAGCTTACATACAGGTACGTTATTTAGTTTGGGTTATTTAATTATTTTCATATTAGTTTCTTACTAATAATATAACTAATAGTCTTTTTTTTTTTTGTTATTAGAGTCATAAGGAGGCTGCCCCTTTTAGAAGAAAAAGTTTTCCCTTCTTCAATGAGCTAAGTATAATTTATGCAAGAGATCGTGCAACAGGGAAAGATGCACAAACTGCAGCAGATATCCTTGAAGAAATGCAGGACTGTAATGATACAATCAATGAGGAAATTGAAGGTGAAAACCTAGCTGGATATAATTTTGAGGATGAGGATTTTTCCAATATTCAACCTCAAACTTCAGCTCCCAGAAGTGACACAACTTCAACAAGGAAGAGGAAAAGGCTAAATGAGACGGGTGATCCCATCACATCTGAATCAATTATTGCTGCTGCAACGATATTGGGTGAAAACATAAAAGAGGCTGGAATTGAGTTTAGCAGAAGTGTTGGGGCAGAGGTGAACATCCAACAAAAAGCTCAAGAGTTGGATGGGATTTTAAGTCAAGTAGAGGGATTGACAGCGATGGAAAGGGTTTTAGCTTCAATTAAACTTCCAGAATCTCCAACTCTTATGTTTGTGTTTTTCAGTATTGATCCTGATCGAAGACTTGAATGGCTGAGGACATTTCTTGCTGACCGTTGAGCTTGGATTAATCTAAAACTTTTTGTAAAGGTAAGTTCCAGAGATTGTAACTTTTGGGCACTTGTGCTTGATGTTTATATTAATTATGAGGTTCATTAACAAGTCAAAATCCTTTTGAATTGACAGTTATGTTAGTAGTTGTATAAGGGTGATATTATTGTAGCGACTTTATTTGTTTTATGCATGTTGTAAGTTAGTGTAATAGGATGAATATTCATCCATTAATTTCAAAGTCAGTGTATTTTTCTGAACTAGACATGATTTGTAGATTATATGTACTAATATTTTAATCTAAAAGGCATTTAGTATTACAATGCTCTTTTAATATTTATACCGTCTCCATGCTAATATGCTTTAGTTAAAATGGTAAATTGTCATTTTCTTGCCAGATATGGAATGCAAATAATAAATTGAAAGACACGGTATTTCTCTATTTGCCATTTATGTTTCCGCAGCACCAAATGTTGGGTTAAAAAAAATGATTTTCTTCTTTTTTTAAAAGGGTTTATGAATTTGCATTTAATCTATCAAAAGACATAATTTACATTTTTTTTTAGAAAAAAATGATTCATAATATATGAAGAATTGGCTTAAAAAAAATCTATACACAAATTTAATTGATTATGATAGATAAAATATAATATAATTAAATTATATTTTTAAATAATTATCTATTTATAAAAATATGTGATTAAATAATAATTATTTTTAGTAATTGGGAAAAAAATATAATTATGATGGGTAATTATCTTTTGGGATAAATGTGTATTTAAATGATAATAGGGATAATTTTATTTTTTTATGAAAATAATTGTTAATATGGTCAAGGGCATTTTTGTCTTTTTATCACCTATTCCTTTCTTATTCCAATCTTATTTCTACCAACCAAACACTGTGATAAGTCATAATAGTAATTCCTGCTCTATTCCATTCATAATACCAAACAAAGTAATAACTATTCTAT
Organism: Theobroma cacao; assembly: GCF_053813885.1. Lineage (NCBI taxonomy): Eukaryota > Viridiplantae > Streptophyta > Magnoliopsida > Malvales > Malvaceae > Theobroma > Theobroma cacao. The sequence continues at coordinate 45,771,737 of NC_142647.1, forward strand.
TCTATTCTCACTTTATTCTATTCCCACAGAATAGCAATTCTATTCTATTCCTGTCTATTCCGCGAACCAAACGTGCTGTAACAGTTTAAGACGCGGAACAGATCAAACTAAGCCTCATTATAGTATGAAAGTGGCTTAGCCCTTGATTTTGTTTCCTTTTTCTGGCACAATTTTTGTTATTTTAATTTTTTGTTTTACATAAAAAGAAAAGTTGTGAAAGAACTTCTATTTGGTATCTATGTACTGGTTTATTGAACTCAAAAAGCAGGGCTAGCATTCAATTCCTGATCAGTCCCAAGATTACTTCATTCACTAATTTGGAAGTTAATTATGTTCAAAATGAGCTCAATATATTGAAGCTTCAGAAGGCCTGATTTCAGTCTCAGTTTCATTTTCTTCGACTTATAAAATCGCCGTTTTACTTCTATTTTGATCTATCAAGCAACTCTCCTTGCTTCAAGCACAGAAGAGAGGTCAGAATTCTTACTCTTAGCTAAGCAACATGGCAAGAATTAAGGCCTCTCTTCTGGTAGCTTTGTTATTCTTTGCATTTCTAGCCTCCTTATCAGGACTAATTACAACCAAACTAGAAGAATGAAGATGACAAACCCCCCAATCCACCTAGTACAAAAAGAAAAAATCCAACAGAAACTGTGTTCAACTGTTCAAGGTACTTATCCTACAAAATTAGTAACAGGTCATTGACATCGCATGCCCAAAGGGCTGCAGGGTACTTGTGAGAATGGGACTGGCATGTCATGAAGAGTTTGTGAAAAGAACTTTACTAGAACATTCTGTACCAGAACCAAGGAAAGCGTGGATTTAGTCTGGGGTGTATGTGTGAAAAGCGGCTAATGCCCTAAGTATCCCTTATTTACTCTTACAGAATAAAGATTCACTTCTGTCCTACTGTATGTATATAAAGCCAAAAGTTGCACAGTCCTCTCATTAATGCAGTTCAAATTACCAAAAAGAAAAGAGTAACATATTGCATTATTTGCAAATTTTTTAGTATATTGATCATTAATTGATACTACACAAGAAGAAGAAGTGTCTCTACAAACTAGCTACAATCTACAAAAAATAGTCTAATATATTTATTTTTCTTTTTTACTCAATCATCCAATTTTAACACACGGTCAGGGCGTTCGGCAGACATTAATTGTTGTAGAGCTTTTTACCGGCCTCCAGCCTTTCAGCTCTGAAGGCGGACTTCTAAAACTTCCAAACCTAAACTGTCTAAGCCTAAGCAGCTTTGGTTAGTGTAAAAGCAAAAGACCTCTGTCTTAAAGGCGAATGATCTGATCTGTTCATGTGGTTTTCTTTCTTCCAAAAAACAAAAATGTTATGCAACTTGCCATGAGCCATATGGGGGAGGGGGAGGGGGAAGGGGCGGGGCATGTCACTTAATGTGGTTGACCAAACAAGAAGAGAAAGAAGAGCCAATAAAGTAGCCGAGGCACAATATTCTGATTCGTTAATTCAAGAAAAGATATTGATCGGCACATCTGTGCCCTCTCAATAATGAGATAGAGCGAGTGACATTCTTTTCCTTTCATAACATGTTTGAGCTAGACCTTTAACTAAACCAGTATACCTAAAAAATCCTGCTCAAGGAGAAAACGGTAAAATCCATACGGTTCAAGAAATATTGAAAACCCATTTGTACTGTAAAGTGCTATATGCTAGTATTAAACAAGAAACGAAGATTACACGGATCCTTCCACTCATAATACACATAATTAATGGAAATTACTTAAAATCTTGCAACAGTCTGCTCTCACAAGTTATACATATATATTTATAGCAGCAAGATTTTCTCCGAACTTATGAAGATATTACATAGTACCATTACACAAAGCACAAACTGTAAATCACTTAGATGATCAAGGGATACCGATGATGGGGATGAAAGGAACATAATAGCTAGATGGTGCAAGGCCCCACTCTGGTGGGAGAGGCAGATTAACTGTCTTAGATGAACCAATCTCGGTTGGAGCTCCGCATTTAGCATCTCTAGAAGCCAAAGGGCATGTAGTAGAGAAGGCTAGTGGGGTGGAGATAGTGTAAGAGTTTAATTCATGGGCCTTGACAACTTTTGACACCAGGTTTCTCTTCCAAGCATAGAGCTGGTCCGGACCACCGAGGAGCTTGGCAAGGCAAGTCTCAGCTCTTGGGGTCTTTGAGGTGTCTGATGGAAGCTCAACCTTGAAAGAACCATTTTCTTGTGTGTTTGCGGTGGCCAGTTTTTTCACTTGAGCACACTTCACTTGAACCTTGATGCCTGAAGCAAAATATGATTAATACAACTAGGAACTGGCAAATTTAATTAGTTACTCTGAGACGAGTTAAAACAGCTCAAAAGCATAGTGGCAAGTTGAACAAAATAATGATGAATATAGGCTAAGAAGTTGAAAACATAGTGACAAATCAGTTACTACAGAACCTGAGAAGTCGTAATCACGAGTGCAATCAAGGCAGGAGATTTTGCCCTCCAGAACATGGCACGCTGAGAGCTCAATCCTAGCAAGAGCCAACAGGAAGAAGAGTGCGGTGATCACTGAACGAAGTGCCATTGTAAGCAAACACCAAGAACTTTTGAGTGTGAATGGGAAGATACCACTATAATGCAGCAGCTTATAAATACTAGGGGGTGGGATTAGCTAGACCATATTTAATGAAGGAACCAAAGCCCGAGTTTGGTTGTTGGTGTTAATTTACTGCAGTAACGAACTAGCACGAGAAGTCCCTTATCTTCCACTGGTATAACAAGTGTACACTTACGGACCTTTTCGATAACACCAAAATTAAGCCTATTGTTATTCTATTAATACACCTATCACAAGAACAGCTGCAGGAACAAAACACAGCACCAAAAGTAATAGTACCAACTACCCAAGTTATTTTTGTGGCAGTTGAATTGTTCATTATGCAGTCAAATTTTCAGATATTGTACCATTTCTCGAGCAACGAAGAGAAATTCTTGGAAGAGTTGGTGCAGGATATATACCCTAATGACCTGATCAAAGAATCTAGTTCTGGTTCTCCATCTACACTAATTAATAATAATATCTTTTTGTATATGCCATTGAATCCTAGACATATAGCCAACGAAATACTTGGTTATGATTTGTCTTTGTCTGAGGTATCATTCCATGTCCACATTCTAACCAACTAGGAACCATTTAAGTACTTGTTCAATCGTACTATTTGTCTTTTTGTTTTCTCTTTCGGTGCATTGAAAGATCCTTGGAGTCTTGGCTGGCCTAACAAAGTGGCGTTTCCCTATCCTAATATATAAATTAAATCCATCCAATCTCAACTGTTTAATTTGGGATTAGTTGCAAACTAAATATTTTCAAGATTAAGCCACTAAACTGTCATCTCGACTCGTTAACTATGAAGGGTAATTATGCTTTTCCCATAGTTTCTTCTGTTTTAATTTTTACTCTCTTTACCTCAATTTGCCATAACTGTAAGACTTCAATATTGCGCTGGGGAAGATTAAGGGATGGGGTGTTGCTAGAAAAATAGTATGAGAAACCACCAGTCAAAAGCTCAAATTGGATATAAATGATCATATTGATGTAGGTAGCTAGGAAACCGTCGGTGACATTTAAATATATCCGTACAATGGTAGGTTGGGTTTTTCTTCTGCACCTTTAAGTGCCAATAAATGAAAAGAGAAAACAAATGTAGTACTAGCAATTAAGTAAAACCCTAACGTAACAGTCTATTTGTTCTTTTTTTTTAGCTAACCAGAAAGGGCGATGAAATTTAATGTCCATTAACCTTGTCTTTTTATTTTTCTGCATGGAGCTTCTTGTTTCCAACATTAAAATCAGAACCAAGATTTAGCATCTCAGATTTGGTTTCTCCTATGACCGCAAAAGAAAAAAAAGTGGTAAAAATAAGAATGAAAAAAACATTATCAATGTCTTTGAAGAAGACACGATTTCAAAGAAGTGACGATTTTGTACTTGTTTACATCTTTCGATAGACATGACATGACATGTCTTTGGTTAGAGGGAAAACATCTTCTCCCCTCCTCGATTAATGAAATTCCTCTTTAACTTTCAAAAAAAAAAAAAGATAGACATGACATGATTACTTTCCATTGCCAAAGTTCGAAATTCTTGCACATTGAATTTTGATGAAGGATCCAATTGGGAATCCTCCTTACCACAAGGTAAGCCCAGATTAAATGTTGTAGGGTAGCTCTGAGAACACTTTCCTGCCATTCCTCAGGTAAAATAAATAATAATAATAATAATAATAATAACAGCATTAGATCAAATATTCAATCATCCCTTCACTTGCCAGGTCTTCAAGATAGAGTTGCAGATTGCCTCCAATGTTATTATTTCACATTAATTGCACTGCAAATTTTCTTGCAGAGTAGTGCAAAAGTCATGTACTGCTGGCTTCAGCGTTTGCTCTTACACTAATTAAGTGCAACCATTTTTCTCTGCAGATTTGACAAAAGGTTGCTCCATTTGGGGTCCCTAATTATGTGTTGAGAATCTAACACCAATCAGAACACTAGTCTACCAAGAACCTCAGCCAGCCACGTAAAATACGCATGTAAAAAAGAGGCACATTGCTTGATGAATAAATGCAAAAGAACCTATTGCTTTCTCACATTAAATCCCTACTACATACCTCTCTCGGCCCTTCAGGTTATATGAGACCTCAGAAGACGTTCATGAGAAGAAACAGCACGGCTCTCCATGCATAAATTCTACTATCATATGTAGGTGAAGTCCCTAACTGCAAAGAAAAAGCTATCATGTGTAGCATTACTGAAGAAACTGGGACGGAATTCAGGTAAAGCTTTTAGATTCCAATCATAAATTGCTATGGTGGTGTCCAATAGAATAGATGGAAGGATAGAAACAATATTGTCAATCAATGGTTAATCTTAAATAGTTTAAAGTTACTTAATGTATTCAATTATTTTTATTTTAGGAAATAAAGTGTGACTTAATTATATAACTTTATATATATATATATATATATGTATTTCATTTTTAATTATTTTTTATATTTCCTTTCTGATTTTTTATTAATGTAAAATTAATTCTTAAAAAATCAACAGAAAATCTTTTTAGTTTTTAATTTTCAGTAGAATACCTAAGGATTTTACAATAAAAATTCAAATTTATAATCTTTTCAGAATTAAAAATTCAATATTTAATTTTACAATTTTTTAATTTTATTTTAATTTATCAAACAACACCTAAAACTTGTTTATATCTAAAATATGTGTCAACTAAAAGATGATTAAATGTTCAATTTGGGGTCAAAATTTTTGAATTTTTATCAATTTAGGATCAAACGTTTCAATTGTAATAATTAAGGGCTAAACATTTTCGATTCCTTGCAATTATGGGCTAACGTGAGAGCTGTCTAACGTGTGTAAGACACACAGATGAAATGAAAATTAATTTGTTGTGTAAAATATGAAAGGGTAATTTTATCATAAAGTCTTTTTTATTAAGTTAAAACAATTCAAATTATGACATGACATATAACAACTTTTTCATCATGACGTGTAACAATTAACTTTTTCAACATGATGTGTAAAAATTATATTTTTCAATATGACATATAACAATTACATTTTTCAACATGAGGGGTAATAACTAAATTATCAACATGACGTATAATAACTATATTTTTTAACATAATGAGTAACAATTAAATTTTCAACATGATATATAACAACTACATTATCAAAATGACATGTAACAATTATTTCCAACATAACGTATAATAATTAAATTTTAAAATATGGTGTGTAACATTACTTTTTCAATATGATGTATAACAATTATATTGTCAAAATGACATAAAACAATTATTTTCAATATAGCGTATACAAATTAAATTTTAAAATGTGATAGGTAACATTACTTTTTCCAACATGACGTTAACAACATTTCTTCCATAAAAAGTAACAATAACATTTCCTAACATGCCATATCATCAGCTCATGCGATTATTTGTCATGTATGATATACGTTTTGTTTACCTATCAACTTAACCCTTAATTGTAAAAAATTGAAATTATTTAATCTATAATTATTATTATTATTATTAAAATATTTGATCCTTAATTAAAAAAGTGCCTAACCGTTTAGCACCGCATTGAGCATAGATAGTAATGGACCTTAAAGAATTAAAAGCTAATAAAAAAGGCAGCTAAAAGTCTTATGAATTTCAAGATTACAAATATGTACAAATTTGAGAAAGGTATAAACTTTTCTTTCCTTAGAAAGACGACGTAGATCACAAGAGAATTTAAGAGAAGCACTATTTTCTTGTTGAACGTCGCCAGATACATACCCAAGAAAAAGTCCTGAAAAGGATGTCTGCTTAATAGTGACAAGCCTCTAAGAGCATTTATTTTCTTAAATTCTTGAAGGAAATAATTTAATTTTTAGCAGCAATGTTGATTCCATTTAAAAAACCCAACTTCCCTAATGTCGTTTTCAAGTGGTTTTAGTCATGCACAGGAAAGTAATATTCTCCTCGCAATCTCATGCACATGAAAGTAATAATCTCATGCCTAACTTATTGTGGCATTGATTGCTCGCATTTGATTTTGGCCTGTCAAAAACATATCAAGATTTTAAATAATTAGTGATATATTTCTTTTCTTTTTTTTTCCAGGGGGGGTGGTGTCTGACACTACCTACCATCAATTTAGATTTCTTTTAATCTTAGAACTTTTTTGATTTTGGTATCTATGGAAACCATTGATCCTTGAAGGTATATATGTTGTTTCAACCTCCGAACTTTCAAGATCTAACAGTTGATTAATTTTGGTTGATAGTCTTCATAAACTATAGATGCAGCTTTTATAGTACCTTAGTTTCTCTAAGAGAAGTTGATGGGTTTTTAATTCAGGTATAAATCCTGGAGAAAATGTAGATGAAAGGTTGGGAAATAAAGTTAAATTTTGTGTATAAAGCCAGCATGCATGTGACGAGAAGAGGTTGAACAGTTTGTCGTGTCTGTCGACTGCAATTATTGCCTTTAAGGCCCACAGAGATCATCCAGCAAGGTATCCTACCCTGAGGACAGCTTGACTTATGACTCCAAGAATCTAAAATGATTTTAATTTCTTGTAGAATATCAACGTTCTTTCGATATCCCTCGAGTAGTTTGTATCCATGGTAGAAATCAACAGTATTGTTCTTGGTCGTCGTTGAATGATCCTCCTCCTCTTATTTTAAAATACAATATTGAATTTAACCAAGGCATTCAAATTTGCTGCTGAAGTTCACCTTTCATATGCAACTTCTTCAAACCTTTTGGTTGATACCATATCTTAAACCTAAATTTAAATAAAATTGTTCAGTTCAATGGGTTCTTTAAATGGGCATTTTTTGGAGAAAGCAACTTTCCAGGAGGGATGAGAAAGGGGGTTACTGAAATTTCATGTGTCAATAGCGTGCAGAAAGGAAAGAAAAGGACAAGTCATTATTAGTTTTAAAATTTCTGTTTCTGATAACATATGTTGGCAATTTGCATTCAAAGTTCAACCGCTGAACCAAATCTACATTATTAAACCTAATTGTTCATCCAAATTGAAACTACGCAATAATGGCTTCCTCCCAACCCAAAAAATGAGCTGCACCTATACACCCAAGAGAGAACCACAAGCACGTAGTGCGATTAAATTATGAGAAAGAAGATTATGACGAAACACTGCATGTCACACCCAGGAATACTTTTTTGTCTACGGTGTTGACAGAGAGAGACAGACATAGATAGTGAGAGAATTATTAATGGAATCGAAAATGGATGGGCAGTCGGCAACTCGAAAGCCAACATTAAAACCGTCAAGGACAGATATCTCGATCCTGCAATGATGGAAAACCAAACTCGGAAACTCCTAGTAACTTGTAGGTTTTATTCTGATGTTGCGGGTTGTTGAATGTTCATAATATTCGTACGACCAAACCAACCAGACTCGTGATTCTACATTATTTACAGCTCGAGTAGCTGCGGTTTCTTTCTGAATTCTCATGGACCTAGTCAATCATAGAGGTCTAAGACAAGACGAAAGAACATATATATATATATATATGATGAACAAACCAGACTCATGACTCTACAACTTTCGTAGCTATGGTTTCTTCACGAATTCTCATTGACACAGTTAAGTTGACTATCCTTGAGACACGACCAGAAAGAATATTTCAAGTAAATGCCACACCGTTAATTCAAATTATAAATGAGCAAAACCTCACACAAGAGTAGCTTCCTCTTGCATTCTAAATGACTAACGTCTTAAAACAAGGAATCCTGAAAATGGTAAAATAATTTCCAATCTTTTAAAGAATTGGTGCCTAAAGCTAAAACAATATATCACGAAATGTACAAAAACAGTTTGACAACACTATTACCTTGTTGAAAGCAAAACAACTATGGTCTTTAATGAGGGAACCCTTCTTTCAAACCCTCAAATCCTTTACATCTGAAAGGAGACACTTATAGCATGTTTGATTCACTGAAAAGAATAAAATAAAAATAGAATAGAGAAAGAATAATTGTTATATAAATTAATTCATGAGAATGGAATAGAATAGAAATTATTATTATTACTTATTTCATTATTTGGTTGATAGAAATAATTTTAAAAATAATTAAAGAACAACGGGTAAATGATATAAATACCCTTTCTTAAAATTTAAAAGTTTTTTAATTAAAAAACAAAAAAATTATGATGAGAAAAAAATACTCTTTATTAAAATTAAAAAATTTATTTTGTTAAAAAATAAAAATATTCTGAACAATAAAATCAAAATAACTTTTACTATAATTAAATAATATTTTCACCAAAATACAAACATATTTTTATTATAATTTAATAATATTTTGTATTAAAAGCTAATTGAACCTTTTATTATAATTAAATAATATTTAATGTTAAAAAATAAAATATATTCTTCATTAAATTTAAATAATACTAAATAATATTCTTTATTACATTTATTATATTCAAATAATAATATTAAATAATTTGCTTTATAATATTTAATATATAAAATAAAATTTAAATATTTTTATTTCTCTTTTTTTTTAAATGAAGCAAAAAATTTTGTTTCTTTTGTGTTTTAAAGAGAGGAGTGAGGAAGATAGAGAAAAAAATAAGTTTAGTATTTTTTTATAAGGTAATTTTTTAAATTGTAAAAAAATATATTTGTCTAATTAACTTTTTTTCTTATTCGTAACAATTTGAAATAACTATTATCAAGGGAGACCTTGGTAATAGCTATTTAGGCTTCTCTTGAAATGGCTATTTTAAAGAATAGTCATGCAATTTTATCTCAATAATGAGAATAGAAAAATAATGACAATTTCATTCCCCCCAACCAAGTATACCCTTAGGTTTTAATTGAAAAGGAAAGAATTTCTTCTCCCACTATAACCCTCCCTTCATCCAAAAAAAGGAAAATAAATTCTCTGAAGGACCTTTTAATTTTTCTTCACTCCAAATGTAAAAGTTTAACATCCAATCCAAATCTACATCACTAAACCTGAGTTGTTAACATCTTAAACCAAATTGAAACCATGCATTGATTGCTACTACTTCCCAACCTAAAAAAAAATGGCAATTGACCGCCAAGTCAATATCTAAAAAGGTCGACGACTAACATCTCGGCCATGAAATAATTGCCCACCAACTCCACAACACCAAGTAACCTCCTCTAGATTTCATCTGATGTGGTTTTAGGATCTGAATGTTGAACACCAAATAAACTCATGGTGCTATATATTTTGACAAGTTGGCTTTTAGAGCTTCAGTAATTTTTTTTGACCCAGTCAAGCTGACAGATCTAAAACACAATGAACGATTTTATGTAGATGCATTCAGAAAGCTGGCCATGCATTAAGTAGCTCATGCAATTTGCTTGCATCCCAAATAACAAATTTCTTCATAAAAAACTAGACTGACTAAAACCCTTGAATGTCAAAGTCCAACCAGGCCAGCAAGATTAGATGTGATTAGGCTTAATGCCTAAATTTAACCACAAATATCAAGTTTCAATAACTCATCAGTGTAAACTTCTGCCAAACCTACGTTCGTTACAGTAAACTTGGATTCTGTTTGATTTGTTGGATTAATGCGTTGATAAGCATGTAAGGAATGAGATTCTGTGACATTTCCAAGCAGCATATGGTACTTCTAAAGTATTGCATTTACAATTGGCCTCGAGCATTTATCAACATATGAAGTCAAACTTAGATCACAATAATCAAATGGTAGATCGATGCATTTCTTTTGGGGCTATTGAAACCACAAATACACCATTTAACCGCAAATCTCAAGTTTCAAGAACCCATCAGTGATTCAAATTCCCTTTAAAATCAACTATAACAAATCTGTAATAGAAAATGATACATATAGGTCTGGACTAACTTATTCTAGATGAAAATGGATATCTAGAATTTTTAGATTTATGTATAAGATCTAACTTTATAGACTAAAGGTCACATAAAAGTCTTAATAACTAGCCAGAATCAAGATGATACCCAATCATACGTTCAAGCAAAATAAAAGTTATCATTACATCTTAAAACAGTAAAATTGAATTAACCACTAGACCGTTGGACTGAGGATTTAATAAGGTAATTTCCTTAGATCCAAAGGACTTGTATAATGTTCAAGAATCCATGAATCTTGTCTTCTGATGAGGACAATGTTTACTCAAACCAAGTTGTAGCTAAGCCCCCAATACCACATATTTTTTCAACAATGTATTAGCTCCTGTGAATGCTAGTTCTTGCAGTCCAACGCAGAGGTTAAAGTAGACAGCATTAATACTGACACAGATGTCAAACTGACCTACATCTGTCAATGTCAATCTCAAGACACTAACTAACACAGCATCTCGTTCACACTTTAGACATTCTAGGCAAGCGATTAAACAAACATGGGATATCACACACAGAAGTACAAAGTTCAAAGTTGATTACCAATACATAGACTGAGCACCTGGATTGTCTTAAAAGAATACAACTTAATGACTTGCACAAATGAAATAGACCATTCACCCCATATCTCCTGCCTACGCACTATCCCATATGATAGAAGCTACCCTTAGTGCAACTAAAAAGTTCTAACCCCTTACCAAAATCATAGTGCCAATCATTCCTGGTGAGAGTACATAATTTAACCAACATTTTCCGCCTTCCTCTTTTACCAAAATTTGTAATATTTCTGATAGCATCTTAATAAAAAGGAATTCCTCTTTAGCGTTGTGTGAGACCATCATAAGACAGAAGCCAAACTCCTATGAACTATTTAGAAAATACCTGAAAACCCAGGAAACAACAGATCTCGTTTCATATTTAGGTTCTCTGATACTTCAGGCCCTGTACTTGGACTCCTCTGGTCCAAAAGGCAATACATTGCAGATATTTACATGTAATCTTATATTTTGCCAAGTACATTATTACTATTACTGTTTAAACCTTTGTGCAACTTATTTAACTTCAACTGGGTCTGAAGTTTGGTATTAGATATCCTTTATGATAGTTATTGCTTATTTTTGTTCATGGTAGAGGACCTGAAAAAGAATCTTGAATTCACAATATATTAAGGATAATTTCTCAAAAGAAATACTGAAGGAAGCATGGGAAAGCACCTTGCTTAGTTACAGGAACTGCAAGTATGAGGATTTGGAAAACTTTGGAAAAGCTTCAAGATCAATTGATTCTATCCTCTAAAAAGCAGAAGTTCCTGTAGATCATCCATTCTTACTCAGCTCACCACCATAGTTAGGACTACAGGACTTCCAATCAGTGCTTAACACATCAAAGAGGTTGCCAAGGGACCTGTATCTATTTCAGCAAAGTTTTTACGGTACATAGCTTGCGATTTGGACAGCAAAATATGATTCTATCCTCGAAAATTCAAAAGCTTCAGTTGATTATCCATCTTACTTCAGTTTTGCTATCAAGTTTAAGACCTGCAGATATTCCATTCAGTGCTATACAGTATGAGTTCTAAGAGACAAATGTATCAGTTTCAGCAAAGTTTTTACAGTATATATGTGGTAAGTTGCACAGCAACTCAAAAGCCTTAGCCACTGGGATTTTGGTTTTGCCTTATTAGATAATTATAAGCTCTGGCTTCCTATTTCTGTTTCAGTTAGTATCAGAATCAAAATAGACGAATATTTCATTATTGAACCCCCAGATAAGCACTCACACAACCAAGCCAACCTACTATCATCACACCAAACAGTACAGACCCCTTCACACAAATATCTTATGAACAATAATACCTCCAACATCTCAAACGAAACAAGAAAAGTTCAAAGCTATCAAGCCACCAAGTAAAGCCAAAACCCAGCATTCTCCAATAAGACTTCAGTACATTCAACTGGTCCCTATATCCCTAACTCCCTAGCACTACCATTGCAACAATCAACTTTACATAATCTGGCCCCAGAAAGTGCTATTATAACTCAAACTAATTGAACAACATGCAATAAATAGCTAAATGTAGAACTCCCCTTAACACCAATAAACTCAATGAAAAACTTCCTTTCTATAATTTAGCAAAGATAACTTGGATTTTAGCAAAGCTCAGATAATTCTCTAATGACTTTACAATATGCATAAAGGAATCTGCTTTCAAGTTTATAAACTCTTACATTATAACCCCTAAATTTCTATGTTTTTCTTTTTCCACATTTTATCCCAAAAAAAACCTAAACCACATAACAAAAAAAATTAAATTACATAAACAAAAAAAATCAAATTTTGATTATATTAATCAAATACTTATACAACTTTCAAAAAAAAAAATCAAATACTTATACTTTTCCATGTCCAACAGTCAATAATCAAAAGCCTAAAATAAAAAGTAAAAAGAAAGAAAAATCAAAACACAAATTCTTTCCTCAATTAATCAATAAATCCAGTTTGTCTCCAAACAGCATTCCTTACCTGCCTAAGATCCCTCCCTTTTAGGGTTCTCCCGACGCCTTCGAGCACCGAACAGGCCAACATAGGGGACTGCGCTAAGCTCCTGGCCACAATCTCATGCGGCGGCAACATTTCCCGTTCTTCCTCCACGTCCAAGTCGTAATCGTTGTCGAATTCTCGGTTTCTCCCCATCGTTTTCGCCAGTATCGGCACGTTAACCGGTGCCGATTGATGAAACCTTCCTAGAGAAGAAGAGTAAGACGAAACGATTGGGATTCGTTCTTGCGGCGGTTTCGGAATCGAAGGGATTAAACGAGAAGATGAGGAGGAGGAGGAGGAGGATACTGATGTGGCAGAGGAGGAAGATGATGCTGACGTGGAAATTGACGCTTTTTGGTAGAAGTGGAAGTGCGGGCGGGAAGGGTCGCGGATGGCGGCAAGGATTCCAAAGTTTTCGGAGTGAGGGAAGGATTTATGGTTACGGGGGCTGGAGGAAGGAGAAATTTGGTGAAGGGAATTTTGGAAGCCGCCAGCGGAGTTGTAACCGTTAGAGTTGTCGGAGAAGTCGCCGGAGAAGAAGATATCGTCTTCATTGAGCTCTTCAGCGGCGGCGGAAGAGGAGGAAGGTTGGTCGAACGGAGGCGCGTGGGAGTAGACGCCGAGGAATCGGTCGGTTGATGGGGATTTGGGGTGGCGGAAGCGTGAAGGTCCATTGATCTCCATTGTTGGCCTGGGTCGGGTCGGGTTGTTCATCGGTGATTGGTGACAGCTGCGTTTAAAGGGGAAAAAGAGAGAATTTTCTTTATTTATTTTCCTTTTTGGGTGTGAAAGGAAAGCAAGAGTGACGTGGAAAAGGACAAATAGTAGGGGATATCAAGGGATAAGGATACGAGAGAAAGTCGGTCGCTTTTTCGGGAGGACGGAACTGCAGTGTGGATTTCGATTTCGATTTGGAAATGCCAAACTTAGATTAGCCTTTTTTTTCTCCTTTCGATCTCATCTTTTTGATTTCTCTAATAAATTTAAGGCTTACGAGGAACCATTAAAACGTCAACACGACAAGATTTAAACAGCTCTTTAAAATATTAAATAAAAATAAAAAAAGTTTCTTTGAAAATAGCATTAAAATTATCTAAATAAAAATTGTAATAATCTTATAATCAAAATCCAAGTGTCTCATCATTATTTATAAAAGAAGTTCAACTACTGGATAATAACTCTATTTCAAACCAAATTAAAAGATGACTGTTTTTAACTAGACACCATAATTAAAATTTGAGGTTTTTAATTTAATTTTTTAAATTAAATGATAACGAGTAATTTTTCTTTATATAGCTGATTATTATTGGATCTCTTTGTATATATGTTAAAAAAAAAAAATTACGTTGTCATATACCAAAGACTGAGCATAACTAGTAGACTCTTTAAGAAGGCTTAAGGATTTAACGTACTCTGGAGAGTAGGGCAATGCTTGGTCGGGTGAAAATGCGAGGGGATGAAAGTCGGGACGGTAGATTTAAAAATTTTGTGTACAATATTAATTTGAAAAGAGTTAAGCAAGTTTAGACTTAGAAAAATCGTGTTTCATATTTTAATCGTATTAATATAATTAAAATATAAAAATTTTATTTTTTAAATATTTTAAATATATTTAATTCGTTTAAGATATATTTAATTAATTGTGTTATCATATATTCATATAATTTATAACCCATTTATTATTTGTTTAATTAATGGTATAAGCATGTTTGACCGACACATTTAAATACTCATATAAATACTTTTTTTCAGTTTGATAATAATGATGGTAGATTTTATTATATTCGATGGATATTATTGTTTTATTATAATTGTTTTTATGATTATTAATTTTAAATTTGAATAACAAAAGTATATTTCTTTATTAATTATATGCATTTTAATTTAATCGTGTTAATCGTTTAAATGGGTTATAGATTGAGTCGTATCATATAAAATTTAATTTGATCCGTTTAATAAACGTATTAGGCTTATTGTGTTCTGTTATAAGTTTAATATACGTATACATGTTTAGAATTCTTTATGTTTAATTAATCATAGTATACTCATGTTTACTTGTTTAATTGTTAATACTTTACATTCACACGATATAGTTAAAGACACATGAACACGAATTGTCATGTTTTGTGGACGGGTGAATAAGTGAAATGAAAATTATTTTGGTTAAAATACCCACTAAGTTTCTATATTCATGCATTTTATTCAATTTAGTCCCTATTATCAAAATCAAAACAATTTAATCTCTTAATTTTAAAAATTGCTCCACTTTAATCATTTTCCTTAACGACATCTAATTTTATCGTTGAAAGTAATAATGTGGCATTGATGTGGCACATTTTGATGATGTGGCAGTGACATGATGATGTGACAGTATCACGTGGTATTAACATGATAATATGGTGATGTTGATGTGGTAGATCAAAAAAAAATTTAAAAAATTTATGCTATGTCATAGGGATTAAATTGAATAAAAATGTATAGTATAGGGACTAAATTAAACAAAATTTAAGTGTTTAGGGACTAAACTAAAAAATATATTTGAAAAATATAAATTTTTAAGTAGATAATGCATATACTTATTAATAAGCCAAATGTTGTTTAAGTGTAAAAAATATATAAATATTTTCTAACTTGAATATTGGATTCCAAAATAAGTATATTAATTTACTCTTTTTGCAAAAATTAAGTTTGAACTCTCTTTCTATAAAAAATTTCAATATTTTATCTTAAAAGGCAATAGTTACTCTGCTCATTAGTCATCCTCAATTTTCTTCTTCATTCTTTGTTTATCTTTGATTTTCTCATTATAAGTTTAATTCGTCAATTATTATCACGAAATTAGGACAATCACGATAGATTTACGTTTCTCGATTGTGATTTGGATTTTCTTTCTTAGATTCTTTTAATTTAAAAACCAAACAACTCTATGATAACTATGAAGTTAGCAATGATTATAAAAATAATTTTTCGTTTTGACTTGCTCAATTCAATTTGGACTTTACAGATCTCTTATTACATTCATAGAATCTGAGCTACTCTACCTTTTTAATTTTTTGTTTATTTTTTTATGTTTTTATTTTATTTAATATTTTAGGTTACATTTTTAGGTTGGAATTTTATGGATTAAAGACTGCATTCATGGCTGATAGAGTTAAATATAACTACAAATATTTGTATAATTTTATTTTGTATTTATGATTTTTTTGCAAATCCAAATTAATAATTTAAATTTAGCAGAATTTGATTATGATTTTTGAACTTAAATAAATCATTTTTTAAGAAATAAAAGGTAAATTGGGTAAAAGTTGAATAATTCCAAAAGAATAGGTATTTGTAAATTGTGAAAGTTGTAACTAAATCAACCTATTTTACCAATTTGAGTTCAGCTGAAGTTAAAAACTAACTCAAATTAGAATATAAAGTTCAAATTTTTATACAATTATAAATAGAAGAAAACAAGAATTTATTTAATCTTTTTATATTATTTTATTTCAACATAATGTAAGTTATTTATCCAAATTTGACTTTAGATATGAAATTTTTTTTGGAATATTGAAATTTTTTTTGTAGAAAGAGAATTCAAACTTAATTTTTGCAAAGCAGATAAATTAATATACCTATTTTGGAATCAAATATTCAAGTAAGAAAATATTTATATATATTTTTTAACACCATAAATTTTTTGCACTTAAACATTATTTGGCTTATTAATAAGTATATATATCATCTATTCAAATCTTGTATTTTTCAAATATTTTTTCAATTTAGTCATTAAATACCTCAATTTTGTTCAATTTTGTTCATGTACTATATATTTATTGTTCAATTTAGTCTCTATAATGTGACGTAGATTTTTTTTTTTTAGAAAATTTTTTCCTCGATTGGCCACGTAGCGTCGACACGTCAGCATGTCAATGCTACGTCAATATTGCCACGCCATCATATTAGTGTCATGTGACACTGCCACGTCATCACATTGGTGTTACGTGGCACTACCACATCATTATGTCGGTGCCATGTCAGCAAAAAGTGTCATGTCAATGCTGATGTCATCACCTTTAATAGTAAAATTAGATTCGTTAAAGGGAATGACTAAATTGGAGTAATTTTCAAAATTAAGAGACTAAATTGCTTTGATTTTGAGTGTAAGGTCTAAATTAGACAAAATACGTGATTAAGGGACTTTGTAGGTATTTTTACCAAATTATTTTCATTAATACTTCGTATGAGAAAAAAATTGAGTATAGAAGATAGGAAAGATTACTATTTTCTATCTTCATCACAAAAATAAATTTAACTTGAAAAGATTAAGAAAAAAATTAAAAAATACGAGTTAAGTGTAGCATGTTTACAAAATAGTTTATCATCCTTTTGATTTTAGCCGTTAATCTTAACTTACAAAGGTGTAATGATATAATAATATAATTTTCATACTATTTCTTTTCATAATTAACTTTACCAAGCAAGGGATGGAAAGTATTATTTTTTTATTTATTATTTTATCTTATTACAAATGCCTAATATTTACCCATTGTGATAATCTTACCTTTAATAGGTCTCCTTTGGCAACTAAGTAATGAGGTCTGGTTGATATAAAAGGGGATTTCTCATCATTGCTAAAATCTTTATAAACATTATTTTCCTTTCAAATTCAAGTAATATCAGTCACAATTCATTCCACATGCAAAATTAATAAATGAAAAAAAATTAAAATCATTAATTTTTATAAAGCATTATTATTGGGTAGAATAAAGGAGTTTTTTTTTTTTTTGTGTTTAAAGTTTTGAGAGAATAGATTTTCTATAATCTACCTACATGTATGAAAAATGAAAAATGTTTGAGATTAGGTAGGAAGTTCTTTTATTATATTTATGATCCCATTTAGAGTGCTTGCAAAAGGACATTAACATGTACATGTTGTTATTATTCATGGTTAGGTTAATTATTCAATCTCTTGAGTTCGGTCCAAATTCAAATTGGGTTATAGCATAGATTTTTAGGCTTAAGTCCAATTCGATTGAATTAGTTTATTAATACCTAATATATTTTATTTAATATTAATTTTAAATTATACTTCAAAATATTATTATAAAATATTATATAATAATAATAATAATAATATAATACTTAAATTAGTAAACTAAGCTTGACTTTTTAAAAATGAAGCTCGATAAACCCAACCATGAATATATCTAGTTATAATTGTAATCATTTTAAAAATTAAAAAGGTGTTATAAATATTTTTGTGAATATTCATTTATGTTATATATATATAGATTTGGATGCAAATTAGATTGGATTAAGATAAGGATTTAATCCATTCATCTGATCCCTTAGTATTATCTTTATCTTATAAATTCTATTTAGATAAGGAGTTATTAACCTATAAATAGCCCCTCTTACTTCATTTGTAAATGCTCAAATAAATAAGATTTTCTTACTCTCTTTAAATACTTTGTCTCCCTCAAATACTTTCTCTATAGTTGTTCTTTCAAGTTATATTTTTTAACACATTATCAGCATGATTTCGTAAGCTCTCAAGTTTTTATATTGTTTTATTTTCATCATCTTCAAACTTCAAAAGAATTTCAATGGCTTGATATTATTTTGTTTTCATTATCTTCAAGCTTTAAATGAATTTCAATGGTTAGTCTTTGATTTCTGGTTTTAGCAAGTTAGGTAAGCGACTTGATCTTTATATCTCTTTGATGTTTTCATTTCCTGGAAATCAACCTTAATGTGAATTTGCTGTTACGTTGTATATATTATACTTTGTCCCTTGATTGAAAAATATTATACTTTGAGTAATTTGAAAATCCGTTTTGTTTTGGATTTCATGTCTTTTTATGACGGAGCAAAATAACGAGCTACTAATGAAATATCATGAATCCGTCCATTCTTTGTAATGAATGCGACATCATTTAATAATAATGGTCGTGGATATGGAAGAGATCACACATTTACCCCACCAGAAATGAGACTTTACTCATCAAAAGTGAATGAATAACTTTACCCATCAGAAATAGACGAATAACTTTTACCCCACCAAAAGGGGATGCATAACTTTTATCCCATTAGAAGTGGATGCATATTTTTAATGAATACTTTTAATCCATCAAGAGTAGGTGAATAGAGAAGGGATATAAGGAAAAGACATAAATGTACAGAATTAAAAAATATAGAAAATATCTTGTCATCAATGTGACATAAATGACCATTGGTCATGCACCTGTTGTACATTTTGAATTTTATCAAGCATCACTGAAAGCTAACCGTGGTCAGATTGATATAACACATCAAGTAGTTGTTGATTTTCTTATTCACTCTAAAAAAGGAATTGGCATATGATTAGTAATGGAAATGTTTATTGTTGATTTTTTTGTCCACCTTAAAAGAGGAATTGATTATTTGATTGATAATAGAAATATCTAAAAATGAATATTCTTAATTATTTGTTGGTATATTTTAGTATAACTCTATTATAAATATGCTTTTATATATTCTCATTATATTTATATGATATGTTTTTATTATGTATTTTAATTCTATATTTAATGTTCTTTTATGTTAACTTGTAATGTATATATCTTTTTTTATTGAAGAAAAATATGGATATTCATTTGGTTGGATCCGAGATCAATGATGCAAATATATGTTTAGAAGACAGTGTTACAGCGTACATTATATTTCAAGACAAGAAATATTTTTTTTTACTTGACAATGGAAGAAATCAATGTCAATATAATATTTAGTAGTACAAGATTCATTGAAGGCTTTGGGAGAGCTAATATTTTACTATCCAGATGAACAAAGTTCATAATAGAGGATGCATTATTTCTACTAATTAGTCTCAAAAAAATATATTAAGTTTTAAATATATTTGTTTGAATAGATATCATATTAAGACAATGAATGAAAGAGACACTTAATATCTCTATATTACATCTATTATCTCGAGTGGGAAGTTTATGTTGGAAAAATTAGCCACTTTATTTTCTGAAATGTACTACATAAATATTAGAATGGTTGAAACTCATATTATAGTAAATCAGAAGTTATTAATGATAAAAACTCATGCAATCAAGACAATTTGTCTTGACAATACTGGTAAATTTACATCTCAAGTTTTTAATAAATATTATATATTAATTGGAATAACTGTTGAACAACTTATTGCTTATGTTCATTTACAAAACGATCTAGTAAAATCATTTATTAAATACTTCTAACTAAATGTAAGGCCATTACTTATAAAATTTACACTTTTTAATTTCTACTTAAAGGCATGTCATTTTGCATAAAGCAGCATTCGTATGCATCAACCTGGCGAGTTATCAAAAATTCTCTCTTATACAATTGGTATATAGTAAGGAACCAAATACTTCCCATTTAAGAACTTTTAGATGTGTGGTATATGTTCCAATTGGTCCACCACAACGAAAAAAAGATAAGTCTTCAAAAGAGGTTAGGAATATATGTTGTATATGAATGTCCATTTGTAATTAAATATTTAGAACTATTAACAGTATATTTATTCACGATAAGGTTTGTCGATTGTCATTTTGATGAAACAGTTTTTCCAACATTAAGGGGAGAAAATAAGTAGTTGAAATTTTTTTTTGAAATGTATTATCAATATCTAGTTTTAATCCTTATACAAATTAATGTGAATTTGAAGTTCAAAAAAAATTTATTTGTTAAATATAGCAAATCAATTGCCAGATGTATTTACTAACCTAAAGAAAATAACTAAGTCCATTTGTTTTGAAGTAAAATATTTTTCGAAAAACGTTTTCGGGACTTATACTTGTTTGGAGGACGAAAAATTGATTCCAGATGTAAAACATTTTTTGAAGAACAACAAAAACACTTTTATACCAAGTCTAAAAGTATAAGTTTGATGAATATTAATATTTAACTTAAAATATTAAAAAATTAATATTTAACTTTAAAAATTTAATTTAAAATATTAATATTTAAATTATACAACACTATTAAAATTAAAAAAATATTTTTTAATAAAATAATTCAATGCAATTAAAGTTTTTATTTATAAATTGAATAAATTTTACTAATAATTATAATAAAAATATTTCAATGGTCAATTGATTAATACACATTTATAATAGGTTTTAATCTTACTAATAATTATAATAAAAAATATTTTAATAATCATCATTTAATAAATACATATTTATAAGTATAGGTTATGTATATATTACACAATTGATGAATATTTATAATTTTATAGTCATGATAAAAAAGTGATGAGATGGAATTTTTTTTTAAATTAGAGTTTATTTTCATTATGGATATGTAGTTAAATGCTTTGGGAAATATCATTATTGATTTTATCCATTTTCATTTCCATTCTTAATTTTGATCCCAAATTAATGAAAATCAAATATCAATATTATTTTGTAATCAAGTCCTATTTATTGTTTGAGCACCTAAATAACTCCACCATGGAGGAAAATTTTTTCTATAGGATGATCCATCAAATAGAAAATATTTTCGACAGTTTATTCAAACAATAGAAAATATTAAATTTTCCTATAAAATATTTTACACAGAAAAATTTTTCCTTAGCAAGTCATTTTCCGGTTACCAAACAAATCATAAATCTCATATACTAGTTGTAAAAGCTTCTATTAGAATTGATGTTCCTATAGGACAAGGCACTCCAAAAACATGAAAAACCAATTGGTTTCAAAGATAAAATCTCGAAAAAAAGATAGTAAATATTCAAGATGGTTTGAAAGAGGAAATAGAGAATCTATAAGAGACCCTTGACATAATTACTAAAATTTTAGAAGAAATTCAGGTACTTAAAATTAGTGAAATGAAGGTATCTCAATAAATTACGTCATAATAAGAAGGAAATGGAACTGTAATGAAATACATGTCAATGATATTTTTGTATATAATGTATTGCTCAATATTATGAAAGAAAATGAGGATTTTGAACTCACATATATTGAAGAATGTAGAAATAAAAATAATTGACCAATATGGAAAAACGCAATCAAGGTGGAATTGAATTCACTTGCAAAAAGTGAAGTTTTTAGACTTGTAGTCCATATACCAAATTGTATGAAACTAGTAGGATATAAATGCACACTTATATAAAAACGAAATGAGAAAAATGAGATTAAGAGATATAAAGTATGTCTTGTAGCACAAGATTTTACGCAAATATCTAATATTGATTATAAAAAGGCATATTCTTTTGTGGTGGATGTAATTATAATTTTATATTAACTAGTTTGACAATATACGAGAATATTGAAATGCATCTAATAAATGTAGTTACAACCTATTTATACGACTCATTTGACATCGATATTTATATGAAAATTCTTGAAAGATTTCAATTGCTTGA
The DNA here is from genome assembly GCF_053813885.1 of Theobroma cacao. Taxonomy (NCBI): domain Eukaryota; kingdom Viridiplantae; phylum Streptophyta; class Magnoliopsida; order Malvales; family Malvaceae; genus Theobroma; species Theobroma cacao. The sequence continues at coordinate 45,794,109 of NC_142647.1, forward strand.
AGCACGTACACAATTCTCGAAAAATTTATTTGATCAAATTAAATAAATATGTATATTGATTAAAGCAATTTAGACGCATGTAGTACAATCGTCTTACTGAATATTTGTTAAAAGAAAGTTACAAAAATGATCCTAGATACCCTTGTGTTTTTATAAAAAGATTTAGATATGAATTTGTCATAATTACTGATAATTTGAATATTATTGGAAATTTATAAAGAGTTACCAACAGCTGTGGATTACTTAAGAATTTGAAATGAAAGACGTTGAAAAAATAAAGTTTTGTTTGGATTTTCAGATTGAATACGTGACAAATGAAATTTTTGTCCAGTAATCAAATTATATAGTAAAAGTGCTAAAATGATTTTTTATGAAAAAAATGCATCCATTGAGTTCACCAATGGTTATAAGGTCATTAGAAGTAAAAAATACCCTTTTCGATCTTGTGAGGATGATAAAAAGCTTCTTTATCTTGAAATACCAGATCTTATTATAAGCGAAGTACTAATGTATCTTGCTAGTAATACACAACTTAATATATCATTTGCTGTAAATATTAGCAAGATGTAGTTTTTCTCTAACTTAAAGACATTAGAATGAAATTAAATATGTACTTTGATATTTTCGAGGAACAATAAACATGGATTTATACTACTCAAATGTATTAAAATTAAATTTAATTGGTTATGCAGGTGCAAAATATTTATCTGATCTACACAAAGCTTGATCCTAGACAGGTTGCTTATTCACATGTGAAGGTAGTACTATTTCATAATATTTTATAAAATAAACTATATGTGCTGCTTCTTCTAACCTTATAGAAATTTTGACAATTCGTGAAGGAAGTCATGAATGTGCCTAGTTAAGATATATAACTTAATATATTTGAGAAACGTGTGACTTGTCAATCAAGAAGGAAATACTAACAACGTTATATGAAGATAATACTACTTGCATAGCCCAATTAAAGGAAGGATACATTAAAGGCGATAGAATAAAATATATTTCGTCAAAATTTTTTTTCACTTATGATCTCTAAGAGAAAAGTGATATAATGTTCAACAAATCTATTCAAGTGAAAATTTAGTAAATTTATTCAGAAAAGTCCTTCTTATTGTAACATTCCAAAAGTTGGTACAAAATATTGTAATGCATCATTTTAATGATCTCAATTATGTAGTCATTAAGGGTAGTAAAATACGAACTGTGCTCTTTTGCTTTATCAAGGTTTTTCTCACTAGATTTTTTCCATTGGGTTTTTCTTGATAATATTTTTAATGAGGTAGTATTTTAAAAGCGTATTCTTGAAAAGAATTATGTAATTTTTTTCCTTCACTTAGATTTTTTTTCTCATGAGGCTTTTTCTTAGTAAGATTTTAACGAAGGATATTTTTAATACAATAGATATTTAAGAGGGAGTGCTATGAATATTTTTATGAATATTCATTTATATTATGTATATATGGATTTGAATGTAGATTAGATTGGATTAAGATTATGATTTAATTAATCCATTTAATCCCTTAGCATTATCTTTATCTTGTAAATTTTATCTAGATAAAATGTTATTCGCTTATAAATAGGCCTCCTCATTTTATTTTTAAATACACATTTGAATAAGATTTTTTTACTTTCTCTAAATACTTTTTATCCCTTTAAGTACTTTCTCTATAGTTGTTTTTTCAAGTTATATTTCATAGCAGAAGGCATAATATTTACAAAAAAATTCTTGAACTATTTAAAAATTTTCAAATGAGTACTTATTTTTTTATTACATTCAAGTAAGTCCTTATATTTTTATTACATTCAAGTAAGTCCTTATATTTTTATTTTGGATTAAATAAGTTTTTATGATTAATGGTTGATCAATTATCATTAATTAAAATGACACTTGTCATTTTTATATCACATGATACTGACATGTCATAATAGATGTTGATATGATCACATGATAATTTAATTTTTGATGTTAATGTCATGTGGATATAAAAAACAATAGATGTCATTTTGATTAATAATATTTAATCAATTATTAGTTATAAAAGTTTATTCGATGTAAAATAAAAATATAAGAATGTGACTGTACACAACAGAAGAATAAAAACTTATTTGAATTTTCTTGAATAATTCAAACACTTTTTACAATATTATACCAATTAAAAATTAAACCAAAGTAGCAATTTTAAAATTAAAGACCAAAATTAATATTATTAATAATTGGGGACTAATACCACATTCCTCCAACATTACGGACAAAATGAGATTTGGAAAATCTAATTTGAAAAAGACAAAAGTTTCGAGTCCGTTTAAAGGAAATATAAAGAACCCGGGGACCAATTGATAAATTCCATAATTTCCCAGCCTAAAACCCTAGCCCCATCTGCTGTATAAAAACTAAAGCTTTAAGCATTGTTCATCTTCTCCGTCATTTTGAAGTCCACTCTCCTTAACGCTCTAACCCTCTCATCTTCTGCCAACTTCGAACCATGGTAAGCAAATTCATTAGATTCTTCGATCGGATATTTTCACATATATATATTTTGAAATTTCTTTGATTCTTTTTGGCTTGCGCTCGAATTATATTCGAAACTATTTGCAGAAGCTTTAGATTTTTTTGATGCATTTGACTTACGTTGAAAAATCTGTTTGGTTACCGAGTAAACGCGGGAAAAGGATGTGAGAAAGATGGTGTTTTTGTGTCTGTTTTAGGTTATTCCTATTAGTTTGGTAACTCGGATAAAAGTAGGGAAAAAGTGAGGAATCTCGTGTAGATTTGAATATGAATAGTGTCTCCTTTATTTTATTAATCGACCAAAATCTTGATTCCAGCGCAATTGCTTAGGAAACAGAAGAAAGTTAAAATGGAATGTAAATCCATTGATACTAGAGCAGTTTGGTAGGTTGCTGTTTCTTTATTATATATCCTTATGGATTGTTTACTTATTGAATTCTTCTGGTTTAACTGTGAGCTGCATCTGAATTTTGCCTGTTCCTTTTTTGCTCACTTACTGACATCTTGTAAATATCCTCGCTATCCTATCATATGGCATCATATATATCTAATATTATGGGCAAATTGTAGTCAGTACCGTGATGCATTTATATATACTGTGGTTACCAATGGCATTTTCCTTTGTTTGGGTCCACTTTGTAGATGTAATTCTGTTCATGCTAACTAAACTCTTCTTTTCGTGATTGTATAGTCGAGGAGAAAGGTTAGAGAGCCAAAGGAAGATAATCTGAACCTTGGACCTGCTGTACGAGAAGGAGAGCATGTTTTTGGTGTTGCCCACATATTTGCTTCATTTAATGACACTTTCATTGTAAGTTATATGATCCTTTATTCTGAAGAGAGGAATTGTTTTAATTGATAATATGTATTACATGCTATTTCACTATATATTGAAGTCATGCATTTTGATTAGTTTCTTTTCCTTTGGTATTTTGACAATTGCAGCATGTGACTGATTTGTCTGGAAGAGAAACTATGGTTCGTATTACAGGTAAGCACATTATCAGAATTGTAGGTCTAAGCATATCATTTGGTAGTAAGTTGCCAGTTTTTCTTTTTTTGTTGGGAGGAGGGAGGGTTAATTTGAAATACCTATAAATTACAACTTAGCAAAGTAAAAACTGTGGAGATAAGATGCTCCAGAGATCATATTGGCTGATAAATAGTAATGGATTATAATTATTGCGGGAAGAAGAATTCCTAATTCTGTCTCTTATCATGCCAGCTGCTCAAGTCTTAGTGTATGTTGCCACTGGTTTCTTTCTTGCTTTGTACAGTGATTTTATGGTTAAGATAAATGTTCTCTCTCTCACCTATTTCCCAATGTGCCTTCCTGGTCTGAAATTAATTTGTTTTACGATGCTTGGGTCCAGGGGCAGAGCTAGCTAATTCTTGTTGGGGGGGCCAAATACAGAAGAATAAGAGTTAAAAATTTTAAAAACTAATATGCTAAATTTAATCAACAATCAAAATAGTGATAATAGAAATACGAAACTATAATGTGTAGAATATAAATAGTTAAATACGATATATAAGATTAATAATTTCTTCTTACTTAATCAAGATTGTTTAAATACTATATGTTCAAGGTAATTTCATTTCAACTAAATATAAAACGTAAAGCACATAAAAAAAATACTCAAGTTAATTTCCTCTTACATAATCAGGATTAATAAAAAAAATGATATATTGATGAAATTTTAAGTAACAATGTAATACTATAATTTATATCTGAGAACTATATAATAATTTATTAATTTTAAATATTAAAATCATAGAAAATAAATTCTACGAACAGATAAAAAAGAACATGGTAAGTAGAAGACAGATACCACACGACATAACAAAAAAGAAAAAAAAAGAATATGGTTCATGGTTTATAGAAATTTGAGAAAGAAAATTTATAGAAACTTAGAACATGTGAGCAAATAGAATAAGATTGAAAAAAATAAACAAATATAAATAAAAATAATATTATAAATTGAAAAAAAAACAAAAAAAACTTTAAAATTGAGTGAGATATATGAAATCATTTTATTATTCTTTATTTGTATTAATTATTAAATAAAAAATTATGTTGAGAGGATCATTAAGAGAATATATAAAAAATTTTAAAAATTTTATATGTTATGAAAAAAGTTTTAAAAACATTGGGAGGCCATGGCCCTCCCATCACTTAAGGAGGCTCCGCCCTCAGTTGGGTCCTCACAAAACCTTCCTATATATGAGATAAACTATTTTTGGTGGCACTTGGACTGGCTTAAGAATAGTTTGGTGATAGTGGGCATGTGGAAGATCCTAACTAGATTTAGTGGGTATGATATCAAGTATGATTATTTTTATATGAACATGTGTCTCTTTGTCATGGGGAAAAGGAGAGGGAAGGTAAGGGTGTCAAGTTTTATATCAATGAATCACCATCATAGCCATTTAATTACATTCTTGACACTCCATATTGTTGAAGCTTTCTCTTAAGATTGAATTTGAAATTCTTGAATAAATTCAGGAGGTATGAAGGTGAAAGCTGACAGGGACGAATCTTCACCTTATGCGGCTATGCTTGCAGCACAGGATGTTTCCCAGAGATGCAAGGTCATATGCTACTCTTTATCTGATAAGAAAAACCTGAATTTGTCACCTTCGTATTATAGTATTAGTGATATTAGATTGTTACCCAATAGATAATCTCCAAATGTATGTTGGTGTTGACAAATTGCATTTTTAATACTGAACAGGAACTTGGAATCACTGCCCTTCACATCAAGTTACGTGCTACAGGAGGGAACAAAACCAAGACCCCTGGTCCAGGTGCTCAGTCTGCTCTCAGGGCTCTCGCTCGCTCTGGAATGAAAATTGGTCGTATTGGTAAGCCATTTTTTTAACAAATAGTATTTAAAAGTATTTAAAGATGCTGAGAAATAATCTTCTTTGGCATATTAGTGTCGAAGTCTTATGTCGGCTCTTCTATTTTTCCAGAGGATGTGACTCCTATTCCCACCGACAGCACCCGTAGAAAGGGTGGTAGAAGAGGAAGAAGGCTGTAAACTAGCACCTTCTATTATAGCAACCTATCCTTCAGTTTTGGTGGTAGTGCTTCTGTTTACTTGGTAATGGTTGTTCATTGTGACTCTTTTTTGTAGTTTTAACCGACTTGGTAGCCCTGGGATTTATATTTGAGTAGTACAAATGAATGGCTCTAAATCTATCCTGGCATTTTTTTATGTTCCAATTACTTTTTAGTATGAATCTCCTGTTATAAGGAGAGATGCTTTATGAAAGGAGTATTATCGTTGATTATCAATCGTGGATGCTTTAGCATTGTGGTACAAACCCTGGCATGGCAATTTATCAACTGAGGTTGCAACCCCACTGTGATGTCAGTTATTACCAAGTATACTGTTCTTTGTTCTGCATTGCTTCAGATTTCCAAATTAAGCTGCGCATAGGATTCTTAATTCTTTCTTTTAAAGTGGTCCTTTTGAATGTGGATAGCGATATCTCTACTTGGGGAGAAAACGTCAATCTATTTCTATTGAGGCTAATGCCTTAATCCTTCATTGTTGATGGTAAGAAGGGTTGAGATTCCCTCGAAATGCTTTTAGTTTCGATAATAAACGCTCTGCACTTTTAGTCATGGCTGGCTCGGTCATAAGCATTAGCCATTGCGACCTTCAGGCCCGCTGAAGATGGGCTTGTAGGGTTCAAGTCTTTTTCCAAACTGAAGGTTAACTCAAATCAAGTGCTCTGTCTTAACCCTTGCTATTTGTCTCAGTTGCATCAATCTCCTCTCTATTTCATTTTCTTGTGTAAGTTAATCCAATTTGTGCTCTTCTATTTTCTCTCTTGTCACGCAACAGCAAAATTTTTATAAGTTAATATCTTAAATTATAAAAATTTATTCATTAATTGAGATATTATTTAATTGATAAATTAATAATTTATTAATTTCTATGTTAATTAATACAAAATTAATTTATGGATGTATTTTTTATTTTTTTCAAGATATTGAACTTAACACATATATTGTGTGTTGTAATTATATGAATATTACCTAATTATCGAATTACAAATTATCATTATTCTATGTATTTATCTAATCAAAATAAGTTAATGAATGTAATTAGTCTTATTAAATAGAAGTCATGAATCTATTTATTTATTCAACAAACTAAAATTACATTTTATATATACTTAATTAATATACTTCATGAACATTCAGTTAAGTAAAAACATCATTAAAAGAACATACAATATTATAATGATAAAACTAAACATAATGATTTTTTGAGATGTAAAGAAATCAATAATAACGGATGAAATGCGTGAAGTATTATGTGAGTACAATATAAAAAATTCAAATTACACTAAAAAACAATTGTAACCGTGGATGTCAGAAAAATTTAACTTGGAAGTGAGCTAAGCAACAATATCAAATACAATCAAGATGCACTCAAAGCAATAATCACATCATATAATTTTCTCTTGTAATACAAGAACACTATATTAAGCTTTTTACTGCATTAAGAAAAGTTAGAGACGAGATCTAATGAGACATCAATTTTAAGAAAAAATAAATAATATTGGAATCATATTTTACAAAGGCTTTTTAATTAAGTCATGTATATATATAATTTTGATGTATAAGGAGATTATTAATTTATATATCAAGTAGGACATATGTGTTTTTTTTTAAATGTATTATCTTATAAATTTAATGAATTATTAATTTACCACATTAATTACAAATTGAGACAAATTAAAAATATTATTTAATCAAAATTATTAATTTATCAAATATTAATTTATGGTCTATTTAATTAAGAAGTATAGGTTTTTTTTTTTCTAGTTCAACACAAGAAAGGCAGGGAGAGAGAAACCATGAAACAATCCATCGTATAATTAATTATAGCTACGAATGTCAAATTGTAGATACCTACCCTCTGATGAAGAGGGGATGGTTACTCAACACATAATCACAACAAATATTTGAGAACATAGCAACTATCTCACTTGGATGCAAGACCAGACTTGAGAGCTTGAATAGTAGCAACGTCGGTTTTGAAGGATTGAGCCAAGATGCCATCCTCAATGTTGGTGGCAAAAAGAGTTTTAGGAAGTGATACTGTGCCTGCATTTGCACTTCCAAAAGCAGAAACCGCTGCAGCTGGATTCTTTGCATCAGAATTGTACTGAAAGTGCACAAGTCCCTTAGGGAACACAAACATGTCACCCACTTACAGAGTTTGAGTAAAAAGCTTGTTGGTTGTGTCCACAAAACCAACTTGAAGGGAACCGGCCGTGAGGAAAAGGAGCTCAGCCGAACGAGGGTGAGTGCGAGGAGGGTTTATAGAACCAGTTGGGAATTGGAGAACAGCATAAGAAACACTTTGCCCGTTGAGAGCAGGGAATTCCACCGCGCTTGCTTTCGTGACTGTAAAATTTGTGGGACTATCAACTAGGTCTCGGTTCCCTGTGAATGTGAAGAAGTTTCCATCAATATCTTTCACGTCCGGGGGGACTAGAAAGTCCGAAGTGATGTCTGCGTCTCCGGCTAATGCCATTTGGGCAATTGCAAATGAAGAAAACAGAACAAAAGGGACTTTCAGGGTGGAAACTCTTTAGGCCATGGTTGAAACTCTGATGTACAGACGTGAAAAGTCTGGCGTATCACTACTTACTGCAACACGGGATGTGCTGGATGAGGTGTTTTGAACTTTGAAGGGCTGTGCTATTTATAGAGTTATGTTTATGCGATTGCTTGCCACTTGCTGCAAGCCGTTTTGATGGCGCCTATAGGTGAAGATCACCAAGTACTTTGTATTTGTGGTTGTTTGGATTGTCCTTTAGCTGGTGATCAACGACATTAAAAATATTAAAGCAATATGCACATATTCATGAAGACCCTGTCAACCGGCTAGTTGCCGCATTCTGCTAATTTTTGTTATGCCCATGGTAGATAATAACATCGGTGGCATATAGCTAGAAATTTCCTGGGCAGTCTACAACAAACAAGCCAACCGGTTTTTACATTTTAGGTACCTCATCTTGTTGTTCTTGAACTTGAACCTAGATACAAACATGTAACCAAAAGCAGGCCAAAGGAGAAAAGAAAGTATGCTAGGCTTTGTGAATATCACATTCTTTCTGCTCCTTAATTCAGAAGGCACAAGTTTCATTTCATCTGTAAACTACCCAAAAGCAATAACAATGGCCTCAATCCTGCTCAGAGCTCAATCAGGTTGATTATCATCTTTGTTCTAGCTAGCTGTATTCACAGTCCCAAATCGATTCTCAAAACAATAGCTGGAAAATCTTCACATTCAGTGGACTGCATGGAATATTTAGGAAAAAGAAAAAAAGAGAGTAAAGCTAGCATTGCTGGGTTCTCACCTTTCATGCTCAGTTTGGGAAGTAATTTAGTTGCTTATAGTTTTTCTTAGTGTTTCTTGGACTGACAAAGAAAAAGAATATAAATCCAAAGACCATTATCCATTTCTAACTCACATATGACAATATGGGAATTATTGGCCCGAGAAATTGATTTCTGAGCTTCAAGATAATTTAAATTCTTAAGAAAAGAGTAGCTGAAGTTGAACACTTCAGATTACAATCATTTTAGTAGTAATTAAACTGGTTAGATCAAATTTATGGTTTATCATAAATTTATAGGATTTTCTTATAGAAAGAGTTCTTGACAAGAAATGAGCCCAGAAAAATTCTGGTTAAAATTAACAATGCAGCTACCAGATCATTAGTCGAAAACAATGTGCAACCCAACTCTGTGGCTATGAAATTTGAGGGTTCAGCAGGGGAAGTTCTCGGATGCTTTGGAGAGCTTTAAACATGTTTTAGCCAAAGAAAGCAACAAAGAGTTCAGGAAGATAATGCAAAGATAAACCATATCAGTGACTGAAGTTCTAATTTTTCGTAACAGATTCTGCTGTGAAACTGATTGGACTAATGTCCTTTTCTCTAGTTCATAGTTTCAATCGTCTTAGACATAAATTTCTAATAACAAATGAAGAGTCAATTTATTCAGCTACATATGGGAAAAGCACACCTGCATATCAAGAGGGATGCTAGTTCCGTACAAAATCACAACAACTAAGGGAGAGTAAGAAAACAAAAAGGAATAATGCATCTAAGAACAAATCAGCACTAGTTACTGCTTATTATGTCCTCATGGCTTATTTAGATGCGAGACCAGACTTGAGAGATTGAATAGTAGCAACATCAGTTTTGAAGGATTTAGCCAAGATGTTGTCATCAATGTCAGTGGCGAATAGAGTCTTCGGAAGTGAGACAGTGCCTGGATTTGCACTCCCAAAAGCAGAAAACGCGAAAGCCATATTCTTTGCATCAGCATTGTACTGAAAGTGCACAAGTCCCTTAGGAAAGATGAACATGTCACCAGCTTGTAGCGACTGAGTGAAAAGCTTGTTGGTTGTGTCAACTAAACCAACTTCCAGGCTTCCAGCTACGAGGAACAGGAGCTCAGCAGAACGGGGATGAGTATGGGGAGGATTGGTTGAACCAGCTGGGAATTGAAGAGCTGCATAGGAAACACTTTGCCCGTTTAGAGCAGGGAACTCTACCATGCTTGCTTTCATGACCGTAAAATTTGTGGGGAAGTCTCCATCAACGAGGGCACGCATCCCAGTAAACGTAAAGAAGTTTCCATCAATATTGTTTACGTCTGGTGGGACTAAAAAATCAGAGGTGATGTCTGGATCTCCTGCCGAGGACACTTGGGCAATAGTAAATGTAGATAACAGAGCAAAAAGGAATTTCAGGGTGGAAATTCTTGAGGCCATGGTGGAAAAGTTGATGGTAGAAGTGTAGAGCTTTGGTGTGTAACTTCGCATAACACTAGATGTGCTGGTGAGGTGCTTGAACTTCGAATGGCTGTGCTATTTATGGAGTTCTATTTACGCCAATTCTTCACTCCTAGCATTGCTGCAGGCCGATTTGTTGGTGCCTACAGGTGAAGATCACTATACAGGTGAAGATCTCTAAGGACTTTGTATTTATGGTTTGTTTGGTTCTTCATTTGGATGGTCAAAGACCTTAAAAGCATTACAAAGAATAGCACATATTCCTCAACAGGCAGAAAAATAATAACTCAAAGCCTGCCACATCAACTCTTTCCTTTTGATTTTTTTTGTCTGTTCCAGGGTAGATAACAACATTGGTGGCATCTAGCTAGGAATTTCCTAAGCAGTACTCTGCAACAAATATAACTAGACAAACTATGTTAGCTTCATGTTTTTTTTGAAAGATTGGAGTTTCATTGCAAAGAAGGGTGGAATAAGGGGGTGGAATAATCCCCTTCAAAAGACATCAGTAAAGAACCAGTGATTTGTGGGCTATACCTGGGCACAAAAAGCAGGTATATTCCCCAAATTTTACTCATAGCTACCCACAAGAATCTGCTATACAAAAATTTGACAACCATACACTTCCCATGACTGACACCTGCACAATCCTACCTATACACAACACATCAAGCCATGGCAGTAGAACAAAATAGAACCCGACCCTTCTAACCCTTAAAAACCACAAAAACTTTAACAGACAATCAAGAAGCACAAAAATCATCAATTCAAGAGCAGAACATCAGTCACCCGGTGACAGATTGCAAGACATTCGATACTTCACAAGCTAGAGTTTTCCTCACCAGTTCCATGTATCCGCAGAAGATCCTGCTGCCTGTAGAATTCTGCCAAAAGGTCCAAGTCATTGACATAGTTAAGAAGCTGAACCACCTTCTCCTATGTTTCCTCCACCACTTTCTTATTTCACCCTTCTTGAGGATATTATCACAGAGGGTGGCCAGCAATTCAGCGCTGCAAATGTCAGCAACACTTCTTTTGCAAATCGTCTCGAAAGCTTCTTTCATCAGGCCTGGGCACTAAAAGCAGGTAATCCCCAAGTCATCCTCACAACTACTCACAACAACTTACTGAACAAAAATCAGACAACTATACACTCCCATAAAACTGAGACCTGCACATTCCTGCCTAAACAAAACTCATTAATTCATGGCAGCATAGGTCAATAGAAGATGACGCTCCTACCCTTGACAACCACAAAACCTTTACAGACAATCCAGAAGCACAAAAGAACCTCAAGAAATAGCAGAACCTTCAGCCTCCTGATCACAACTCGCAAGACATTGAATGCTTCACTAGCAAGAGTTTTCCTCACCAATTCCTAAAATCTGCAGAAGGTCCCGCTGCCTATTAACCCCTTCTTTTGCCAACCTGTCAACAACTTGGTTGCCTTCTCTTCTTGTGTGAATAATTTCCCATCTGCTAACCTTCGCCTTTAGCTTCTCAATTTGTAGAACCCATCTTCTCAATTTTCATGGGGCCGTTTGAGGTTGGTTTGTCCAGTTAACCACATTCACTGAGTCGCTTTCAACCACCAAGGATATTTGTTTCCTCCACTCAGTGGCTGCAAAAATCAAGAACGCTTCTCTGATAGCTAGAAATTCTGTTGTAGTCGCATCACTGACCCCAATCGATTTATAGAAAATAATTTTGATCTCACCTTAGCAATTCCGAAGTACACCCCCAATACCTGCTTCCCCAGGTGACCCTCTGTCAGCCCCATCAACATTGAATTTGTAACGACTCAAATCCAATCACTGATTCAACAGCTTTTTAGGCCTAAACCACGTGACCTTCAAAAGCTTAAGTTCAAGTTTTGATGTCCTCATCAAGGTTATACATCATAGCTTAAGTTCAAGTTTTGATGTTCTCATCAAGGTCACACATCATATTCATGGGACCAAGATTTTACCAGAGTAATGTGAAAGTTCACATAAAACTGGTGCATGCTCTGATACCATTTGTAGCGATCCAAGTCCAACCATTGGCCTAACAGTTTTTGGATCTAAATCACATGACCCTCAAAAGCTTAAGCTTAAGTTACTAGTAGTCGTGGGTTTGGATTGTTATATAAGTATTAACAATCATATTCACATCAAATATGAAATGTTGGATATTATAGAACTTCATCCATCCCTGTTCTGGTTTCTTCCATTCAATGCTTACTCTTGGTTTTTTACTGTCCTTCTTAGTGACCTGCACCTTGGGTTTACAGAATAAGCTTAGCACACTAGGATGTTCCTCAGGCCATTTAGCAGCAGCCCAACTTGCAACTCTTAGTTTCACCAGATCAAAAATCTGCTCAGGATCTCAGCTTTTTCCTTTAAAAGTGAGCTCATTTCTACTTAGCCAAATAGTCTAAGAAATCGCAAAGAACCCCATCTGCCAAATTCTCATATCACTATTTCTCACATAAGCTCCATTCCATGCCTCCAATGCAGCTTTAATATTATTAGGAGTGATCCATGCGTAGTTCCAATAGCTGCACCATTTTGTCCAAACTTCCCAAACTTTAAAACAAGTAACGAACAAATGCTCAACCGTATGTTAGCTTCACGTTAACTTGTTGTTCTTGATGCTCAAAACATGTAGCCAAAGGAGAAAAGAGAACACTGAGCGTTGTGAATTTATGTCACAGTACATCTGGCTCCTTGATTTAGAAAACAAATATAAATTCATCTGTGAAGCAACAAGCAATAACAGTTAATGGACTTAATTCTGCTCAGAGCTCAGTCATATAATATTCTGAGTTCTAGCTTCTTGACACTTTGTTAGAGATCAAGTACCAAGGAAATAGCTTATTATCCTTGGTTCTCTGTTGTTTTACCAAGGAAAACACGGGATATGCTTGGTATACTTTTCTGGTTTTATACCAAGGAAATAGGATCTTATCCTTGGTTTGTCGATGATCAGACAAAGGAAAACCTGGTTTTTCCTAGCTACAAAGCATTGAACGCCAAAGTAAAACAGAGAGAAAAAACTAAGAGTAGGGAACTAAGAAGTTCATTTCATTATCTAACCTGCATTACAAATACATTGCATTTCAAACATAAAATACAAGATTTTCTTCTGCATTAGACAACCTAAGACCAGAAGGTAGATTTCCAATCGAGGCATGCATTGGCTCCATGCTTTGACACTGAAATTACAACTTGAGAACAGATGAGACAGCACAAGGAAAAAAATGACAAGATAACATTGATGCAGCTAGGGTCTTCACTGCAAGTCAAAGCATGAATACACTTCTTGGCTATATGGTTAAAACATGATAGGAGTTCCTAATGCCAGTAGACTCTTAATATGTCGATCGGAACTTTTTCTAGACTGCATTGAATGTTTCATGCTGGAAGCCCTCGTAGGGGAGAGAGGAAAAAAAAAACTGGCATTAGAGTTATTCCCAGCTATAAATTTTCACATTTCGCATGCCTAGAGAAGGTCTAAACCCCCACTGCAAACTTTTGCCACTCATAGTTAGTCTGCAAGACAGACTTTATCTTGATTTCATAGTCATCTCAAACTCTGGACTCAAAATGCCAACTTGCAAATGCTTTGTTTAACAGCTTATATAGAATACAGAAGATCAAGACAGTTCTTTCACCTGAATCACGGTTGGGGTCGGTTTTTTCCAGTCGGAAAATTTAGTGCCTATTCTGGTTTTATCTTTAGTTCAATATGGATTCACCTTTGGTATTATCTTTCAAAGAAATTTTCATGACATTGGAATGTGATTTGTGGAGGAAGAGAAATTCTTCTTCTACTAATCTGATTTTATCAGACCTTGGCTAAAATATGGAGTTATTTAAAATAGCTTTGCTTTGGGTTTATTGGATTGATTAAGTGCAAAGTATTGGATGATCAGAGTTCAAGTTCTAGTCATGATCAAATCTTGTTAAGATCCAAAAAGGGCTCATTTTTTTAATTTCTTTTCAATTATTTAAAAACTGACAGATTTTAATTTCCCTTTTTGACCTTTATTGGAGATTTATAAAATTGAATTGTAATTATCAGTCTATAATCAAAATTCAGATTCATCAATGTAGAAATTAGAAGTAAAATTTGCACCTTGAATGTTGTGATCACATAAATTTTAGCATGGCAAAGAAATGGAGACAACCAATTTAGTTATAATTGAAAATGCATAATCCTCTGATCAGGAGGGATGGTAGTTCAATACAAACTCACAACAAACAAGGGAAAATTAAGAAAAAGAAAAAGAAATCATAAACATCTAAGAACAAATCGAGCAGTACTGTAGAGGTAACTGCTGATGCTTATTTCTTAATTAATGCTTACCTAGGTGTAAGACCAGCCTTGAGAGCTTGAATGGTAGTAACATCAGTTTTGAAGGATTTAGCCAAGATAGTGTCATCAATGTTGGTACTGAAAAGGGTTTTGGGAAGAGATACAGTCCCTGCATTTGCACTCCCAAAAGCAGAAATCGCTATAGCTGGATTATTTGGATCAGCATTGTACTGATAGTGCACAAGTCCCTTTGGGAAGATAAACATATCACCGGCTTGTAGACTCTGAGTGAAAAGCTTGTTGGTTGTGTCGACAAAACCAACTTCCAGGCAGCCATCTACAAGGAAAAGGAGCTCAGCTGAACGAGGATGAGTGTGAGGAGGATTGAGAGAGCCTATTGGGTATTGAAGAACAGCATAAGATACACTCTGACCATTTAGGGCAGGGAACTCCACCATGCTAGCTTTCAGGACTGTAAAATTTGTAGGGAAGTCTTCGTTAATGAGGACTCGCATCCCTGTGAATGTGAAGAAGTTTCCATCAACTTTCTTCTGTTTTGCAGGGACTAAAAAGTCAGAGGTAATATCTGGATCCCCTGCCAAGGCCATCTGGCAAATGGCAAATGAAGATAACAGAAGAAAAAGGAATTTCAGGGTAGAAGTTCTTAAAGCCATATTAGAAACTCGAAAGATTTGTCTGATATCTGATATGCTGGATGGGGGTGCTTGAAATCCCAAGGATGATGCTATTTATAAAGTTTTGTTAAGGCAATGGGTTTGTGCTATGTGATTTGTTCATATTCTTCCATGCCAAGTTGGTGATTGCTACAGGTGAAGATTACTAAGTTCTTTATACTTGTCCGTGGTTGTCTGGTTTTGGAATTTCTTGGGTCAAAAGACATTAACAATTTTACGAACATTCCTTTATATCCTTATCCCTGACATAGAAAACTGCATTGGAGACATTACCAACAATTTAGTTGTCACATTCTGCTTTATTTTTGCTAATTAAGGTAGACAGTGTTGGAGACTCAAGTTCCAACAAAAGTTTCAATCCTAATAACTTCCTGTTATGGCCATTGGGATATTTTAACCGAGTGGGGATTATGCAGACAGGCAGGACTATCCATTGTATCTATAAGCAAAAAAATGTTAGAATTTATGCAACTCAGCTATTTTAATTAAAGGATTTGTCATTTGTCCATAATTGTTTTGTTTAATCAAGTTCTTAATTGTATCTTACTATAATACTAATGTTCTAGCTTCATCATAAATGATCATGACTGGGAATGGAGAGACAGCACCTCATCAGACATTGAACTCAAACATGTACTAGTTTATTACAAAACAAATGGCTATTTGATAAAAGTTAGTACACCAGCAAAACAGAACAAGAGCCAAGAAAAACAAAAAGGAATACTCATCCTAAAAATATCTGAAGAAAAAAAAAACAAATCATTCAAAAATGGAGGAAGTTGGGATAACTATTGGTGACACCGCATGATTTCCTAATCTCCCCTTGTGAGCCTGTAAGGACATCAACAGCTCCCAACTTAACCATTGCCTGTCCGAACTTAGCAGGGAAGTCATTGCTGGTGGCTATACTGGCCACTGTGCCATTAGTCAAGGGGTCCAAGGCCAGCTCTTGATCAATTTGAAGAATTCCTCTCTTGAGAATTATTTGTTTGTAGAAGGAGTTGTCCATGGTTAATGAACTCAGAGGATTCTGGTCAAGGTCAACAGATCTGTCGGCTGGTGAATTTTGCCGACAGATTGATTTCAGTTTCCGAAGTAAGGATAGATCCATCGTCGAGTCTGGCTCCCCGCTGTTCTGGAAATTGTAAAGTCGGTCTTGGAAGAGAGAACAATGTGCAACCCCAACTGTATGACCACCTGCACGCCATGGAGGTTTCAGTACACAAGAACAATAATTGCATATATTTCTTAATGTAGTTTAATCCATCATTTGAACTCATCTCTGCCCAACTCCACCCCAACTATTTGTGACAGAAACCCTCCTTCTCTTTACGGAGGTTACTACTTAAGAATTCAACTTCAAAACTTCAGATAAATTAGTCTACAATAACTTAAGGTTTAAGTATGCTCAAGTAGAAGAAAGAACATACCAAGAAGAAGAACCATATCCGTAGGATCAAGTCCTTTCTTGGCAAATGCATCAACGGATTGGGAAACTGAGAAACTTGGAGAGGGGAGATCTACATTCGAAGCCAAAGATACAAACCCGTCCCTTCTGCCCGTCTCAACACTGTACCGCCCTCCTCCACTCTGCACGAAGGGAAGCAGAATTTATCATCAGCCATCAAGCGTTAGGGCTTAGCCTTGAAAATTTTTAAATCTTTTAGAAAGAAAAAGATACAATATATTATTTGTTACCAACGCTACAGCATCTCTAGCAGCCATGGCTATGATATCAGCACAAGAAACAACTCCTTTACAGGCTTTCTCCACTTCACCCTTTGCTTCATCAATAACATCATAACCCCTAACACTTCGATTTGGAGGCGCAGTTTTCTCACTGGAGTTACCGTCTAGGAGAATTGATGCATCACATCCCTTTTAACAGAAAATTAATTTGTTTTAGTTTATTTGCTAATAGCTTGCATAGACTACACCAAACAGAAAGAACAAGTGTTGGCAGCCAAAGATGTAGAAAAATTTGTGCAGTGTGCTTACATTGACAAAGCAGTCATGGAAGTGTAAACGAATGAGAGCAGCTGCAATTGTTGGATCCCTGTCGAATCTTCGTGCGACTGCAGAGAAAACAATGCCCTCAACATCTTTTAACATGCATTTGTCCTTGTAATATCCTACCTGAAGAGCAGCGTGGCATTGCCTTGTGAAGTTCACAAGGATGAGACCAAGGGCTAGAGCGAAAGCAGCTACAGCTGACATTCTCATGTTCATTCTAGAATTACCAAATTAGTGGGGATGAGATGAAGTAATTAGCAAATCCTTCTTAATTGGATATTTATAGGACAAGGGGGATTAGAGTTAATTAGTAGTGGAAGCTTGGTATAATTCTATGCTAAATTGAATGCTGAGCACGATGGCCATTTGCCACCTTCGGGCAATGGCAAGCTAGCTGGTTTCTTTCATCTATTAAACGTGCAGTCATGTCTCATGTAAACCAAAACATGCATAAATGTATAAGAAGCTAGCCAGAAGGGTAGCTATGGAGGTATACAATGTTCAAACGTGTTGAAATCTGGCAAGTCAAGACTAGATTTCATGGGAGACTACTGTTTTTTTTTTTTTTTTTGGAAATTTTCAACGCCAATATATATATCCAGTACATAAGATATCTATATATGTAGCCTATAAGGGCTAAAGTTTGACTGAATATTAACATCCATCAAATTATTACTTCAAACAGTTAATAAGGTATCGGATTCATCTCTCTAACAATCCTATTATTGCCATTGCAATCCATTTATTATTGTAAATAGTAAAAAATAGAATGATAATTCTTGATAAGTTTAATTTAATTTCTTTCAGAAAAAGAAAAGTCAAGCTTTTAGTTTTTAAAAGATACATAAATGAGATAACACGTCACCTAACAAATGCTTCATCACTCAGATGAAACTTATCAGGAACAATTAAACCACAATTAATGTACATATCATAAAACTTCATGTATCATTTCTCTTAAAACCTATTAAATAAAAATTTTCAACAAAAAAGTTTTACCTGTTTAAAATTCTCTATATATATATATATATTAATTAGGCAGACACCATATTTGTCAGGATTTAATTCCATTTTTAATTTTAATTTCCCTTTTACTTTATTCTGTTTTATCTAATTATTTATTTGTTTTATTTCTTAAATCTTAGACCTGGGTCAGAAAACCAATGAAGGAGTGGGCTTTGGACCACTGCCAAGCCCACAAACAACAAAATGTCAGAAAAAAACAAAGCAAAACCAGATCAGGCACAAAAAAAAAAAAAGAAGATAACTTCGGCCAAAGCTAGAAAACATCTGCTCTTTCGTAATTTTTACAAGATCTCTTCACTATCACGAAAATCACGAAAAAATAAAATCACACAAAATCAAATTAAGAAAAAATAATGGAAAATTAAAGATTTGCAAAAGATAAAAAGGAATGACTATAAATTAATACGCTCTCGGCACAAGGAACGCACAATCAACAAGCAAAAAAACGCAAAAACAAAAGCGAAATCGGCAGAAATAAAGAAGAGTGTTCTTGGATTTTCTGGGTTTCAAAACTTTCAGGTTTAGATTTAGGAGCATCGGATTTTTTTTTTGAGAAAACAGTTCAGATTAAAGGGGAATTTGGAAAGATTACGGCGCCGACTAGCGACAACCGGCGACGTCCGGAGTAAGGTTTCCCGACCAGGTTTTAGAAAAAGCACTAGCGGCGCGTAGAGAGAAGAACGAGAAGGAAAGTAATTTATAGCATGTTTGGTTAGCCATTCCCCTTTTATTGCCAAGGAAGTTGAGAGAACAGCCATTTAACAGGAATGATTATTCTCTAAAATCATCGAAATTAAGAAATAGTTAATACCATCATTTCTTACGATATTAGTTATTCATGATTGAGAAATAAATTCAAAAAATGATAAAAATAAAAATATTTTTTATAAATTTAAAAAATTATAATAATATTTATATAAAATATTATTTCTCTCTCTCTTCCTTCCCTCATTGATTTTAATTTTTAAAAAAATATTAATATTTTAAAATATTAATATTAAATTTTAAATAAAATATTAATATTTAAATTATCAATTATTAATAAAATAAATTATAAATTATTTCCATTTAAAAACAAAATAAATTAAAAATAAATAAACATAATATCATTTAAATTAGTAAACAATATTAATAATTAAATAATCAATTATTAACATTTTAAATACAATACCAATTATTAATATTAAAAAATAAAATAAAATAAAATAAAATAAAATAAAAAATTAATCATAATAATATTTACATTAAATAAAATATTAATATTTAAATTATCTATTATTAATATTTTAAATAAATAATCAATTATTAATTTTTAAAAATAAAATAAAATAATTGATCATAATAATATTTAAATTAAATAAAATATTAATATTTTAAAATATAAATAATCAAATTATAAATAAAATATTAATATTAAAATTATCAATTATTAATATTTTAAATAAATTATCAATTATTAATATTTTAAAAAATAAAATAAAATAAAATTAATCGTAATAATATTTAAATTATTAATTATTAATATTTTAATTAAATTTTAGATTATTAATATTTAAAAAAATCTAATAAAAATAAATAATTATATAATTAATAAAAGATATTTTTATCTTTTTATTTTTTATTTTTTTTTATTCTAAAATTATTGTTACCAACTAAATATTACAATAAGTCATAATATTTATTTTTATTCTATTTTTTTTATAATATTAAATTAAGTAATAATTATTTTATTTTATTCTCATTTTATTATATTTTCATATGATAATTATTCTATTCTATTTTTATTTATTTCGTCAAACGTAACCTTAGAGTTTAAAAAACAAAGATTTTATTCAAGTGGTGAAACGGCAAGCGGAGACGCAAATAATTGAGACTGAACGACGTCGTTTCACCCTTGGCAAAACGACACTGTTTCGTTTAAAGAGTGGACTGCTGTGGACCAATCCTGATCAGGTCCGTTTGATTTATTTGCTACCCCACTCACCAGGTATGGGCTCGAACTTTTATTGGATACTTTTGTTTATTTATTTTTATGGTTTATTCATTTTTCTTAAGTAGCCCACTCACCATTTGATTTTATACTCATTTATTGACGAGATTTTCAAATTAAGAAAAATGAATAAACCTACAAAACATCATGGATTGTACACATTTATTTATGTTGAGCTTATTTTATATGTTTCTTCTAAATTTATTTTAATTATAAAAATTTTTTAATATTGAAATTTCTCTTAAATTTTATAACCCTTTTGATAAAAATTAAAAAAACTTTCTCATGTAGAAATTTTCAAAAAAATTATTGCTTATAACATTCTTGAAATTCCATCATTGAAAAATTTCTATTATTTGTTTAAATTAACCACTAATTATGACATTATATTCATAGAATTTTAATTATTTATTTAATTATAGTTTTATTGTAATAATTATTTATAATTAAATTTTTTTGTAAAATTTCTTTTTAATTTGCAAAATTTGAAATCTTAAAAATTTCAATTTAAAATATTTATGTTTAAATAATTACGGATTTTTATTATTTATATTTTAGACTTATTTTCATCTTATTTTAAAACTTTTTAATTGTTATTATTTGGTGTTTGTAACAATTTTTATGAATTATGATAGAATAATTTATGAAGAACATAATTATTTGTGTAATGTTTAGCCTATTCTAGACAATTATAACTATCTAAAATATTGAATAATCAGAACCTAAAACATTATATATTTAATGACACATTTGTTTTATATTTTATTTATAAGGTTTTTTAAATTAAAAAAAAGTTAATTATTTTATTTTCCATTCTACCAATTATGACCAATGACAAAACTTTATTTTGTTATATTTTTTATATATTTTAAGTAATATCAAAAATAAAAATTAATAAAAAAAGCATAAACATAAGCATTCAATAAAAGTTTATCTTCCACTTTTCAAAACTATCTCATTCTTACTCAAGGCTTCCCTATCTAACTTCTCTCCCTATTTCTCTTCTATAATTCTCTTCTTCTTGCCACGAGTACTTAATGAACTATTCTGATCTTTCTTTTCGTTGCCCCGTTACCTCCGGTAAATCCAATGATTCTCTATCACAAGAACCTTTTTACAAACGTAAGCCCACTCAACTGATATGGGTTTGAACTTTAATGGAATACTTCTATTTATTTCAATTTTTTAAAAAAATTATAATATTTGAAATTAATTTTTAGATTGATATCATGCCTGTTTGTGGCATGGACCATACTCATTTGTTTATTTTATTCATTTACTTGTAAGCTTAATAATGTGTGCTCATTCATTTTTCTTAATTTGAAAATCTCTTCAATCGTCTGTATTTAAGTGTGTCAATTTTCTGTTCTTCTGTTATATATATTGATCTTTTCTTCGACGAAAGGCTTGCGTGGGGATGGGATCAGATCTGATTCGGTCCCTTTTTCTTGGTAATGAAATGGAACTTCAAGAACCATACGCCACTCCCTGGATTTTTGGACTCTACTGGCTATTCACATATAGAGGGACAGCGTTTATGATTTTTCCTTTTTGAAAGTTGGTAATTTATTGATAACAGAAGCTAGAATGCCTTGTAGAGTCTTATATATAGCGGAACCGCGTTACTTAGGTTTTTGCAAAGACTAATTAAATCAAGCACGGAAAGAGATCCCGTCAGCAAGTTCTTGCTTTTCTTTTGGACCCCCCCTTAGCTTATCCCTTCTTTTATCTGTTCCAACACTTCATCGCAGGTTTTTTTCCAAGAAACCTCATCCCCAAATAAATGATTATAAGCTTCATACTGATTCAAGTCAAACAGCAGCATAAAATTTTGCAATCCCAGGTTTTATTATTGGTGGGTGACTGAAGCCAGGCGTCCAAATGGGTTTCAAGAATTTTGGAGTCTTCTTTCTGCTGCTCTCTGTTCAGCTTCATCCTCTTCTAGCACTTTCTCAAACTTCCTTGCCAGATCCCTTCATGACCACAGGTATATACATATATATATTTCTCTGTTAATGCATAACCTTTCCAATTCTTGCCCCTGGTGCTTCCAATCCTGGAAGATCAGTAAACGCTAACAGCAGTTGGGGTGAGCTTTGCTGGATATTTCTTTGTTTATGAGCGTGAAACTCACTGTCGAGCTAAGAAAGTGGATACAGTAGTTTAATTTCTCTATTTGAATCATTTTCGGCAACCCTTTTATTGCATGACTGTTGAGAGCTCAAGGTTGATTGAATTTGTTCGAATAATTATTGATCTTTAGCCTTGTTTATTGCTAGTGCTCAATACATATGCAATGAAAATAATGGGTTTGGTGAGAACATACCTAAAGATTTGAGACAACAACTTTAATTCCCTTGCAAGCCCATGAAAGTGGGCGTATTCCTTACTTGTGGAACATTTCATGTGCGTTCTTTTAGCCTACTC
This sequence comes from Theobroma cacao, assembly GCF_053813885.1. NCBI lineage: Eukaryota > Viridiplantae > Streptophyta > Magnoliopsida > Malvales > Malvaceae > Theobroma > Theobroma cacao. The sequence continues at coordinate 45,816,906 of NC_142647.1, forward strand.
TCGAAGCACCTTCTTAAATGCGCAATCAAGGAAGGTGTGGACCTATCTGAGTTTGGTAAATACGCAAGTGAAACGTTCTGAGATGAGAAATTCTAATGGACTAACTAATGGAATTCCATTGACATGGTGCTGTCATTGTAGACTTCAATCAGGAACAAGATGTCGCTACATACAAAAGTGTTCCAAAGAGATTGACAATGTTAGTTAAGCTGGGAGACAACCAAAATATCACAGTAGTAAACAAGCGTGGGGGCGCGGCAGGTGGTCATGGAGGTGGCCATGGAGCAGGACGTGGCAGTGTAGGCGGGGCTCGAGGCAGCGGTGGAGGGAAAAAATCACCCTACACGCAAGGTGGAGTTGTAATTCCCCTGTATGTCGCAGGGGCCACGAATCATCCCCGTGTTTCTCACTCACACGGTTCCAATGGTGGCACCCTCAGTTACGTTCCCTTAGATTACCTGACTTTGGCCTTTTTCGCCTCTTTCTTTTTGGTATTGTTTTAATTTAAGGTTTGTAAATTTTTTTTTTTAATAATTGAAAAAGAGGAAATTTGAACCCTATTATTTAAGTAAGAGATAATGTAGTTCAGATGTAGTCGTAAACATCCCTTTTATGTTTAAAATAATTTTTTTTTTTGTAAATTTTGGAAATAAGTTGGATTAAGTCGTTTTTCATAATTAATTTCATTTTTCAATTTAAGATTTTGGGACTTGTCTTTATCTAAGATAAGTGACTCTTAAATTGAAATAGTTTTTTTTTTTTTTTTGTAAAGTATCAAAATAATCCGATGATTGAACCTCTTTAAGGATTTAAGTGATTTTTTTAATACTCTTAAAAGTGAGGAAACTCTCTTTAGTTTTTGTTCTAATATTTAAATAATAAGTTAAAAATGAACAAATAAAAAAAGAAAAAATAAATGCTAATGGAGAAAAATGAAATAAATATGAACAATGACTATTTGTCAAAACTAAAATAAAATAACAAATAATAAATTAATACTAATTGTTGAATGGACGTCACAAAAATATTAACACTTTCTTTGCGCCTATCGAATTCTCAATTTATTTAAGTTTTGTATTGCAAATGAGAATCAAATTTTTTTTTAATAATCTTAAATCAATTTAGAATTTCATTAAAAGTAATAGATTCAATTAAGTAACTAACCCTTTACTTTTAAGTGATTAGATTTTCGAGCTCGTACTTGCTACAGGTTTCATTTTTTGATTGGACCTTGGTAAAAGTCAACCTTGTTATTGTTAATAGAATTCAAAAGCTTGGTATGAACATCCCTGATCTTATACTACATGATGATCATTTAATTTTTTTTCTAAGGTTTTACTCGAATATTTTTTTTATTTTAACTTGCTTTATGTGACTCTAGATATTGTGCGACAAAAAGAATATATTGATGATATTTTTTTCTTCATATATTAGTGTAAAATATTTTTCTTTTAATTGATAAAACCGTATCTCAATGAAAAATTTGATAAAGAAAATACGATTAATTAACAAAAAAAAAAAGGATCTCTTGTGGAGATTAAATGGGCACTAGGACCAAAGATGCACTACCAAGTGGATGAGGATAGAATAATAACGTGGCCAACTTTTATAAAGAAAGGAAGTTAGCTGATTTATTTATTCCAAAGGATTTATACCCCGAAAAAGGACTTGGTACAATAGATTAGATGAAACAGATAAATCTGCCAAGCTATGCCAGATTCTTTCATTTTGGAGACTGATAATGGCAACAGGCTTCAAACATCTGGGACTGGGACTGCTCGTTTTGCTCCTCTCCCTTCATCTTCTTGCTCATAATTCCTTGGTCGCAGGTACTCATTAATTGCTTTATTAGTTTTCGATTATGGTTCCTTCGGCTCTTGATTCAACAAACTTTCTATTTTCAAATTCAGTGTGCACATATTTTCTACTGGGAATTTGGGTTAGAGTTCTCATGATGTATATCTTTTAATTTGACGTTAATTCTAAGAAATTTTGATCAAACCTGAATTTAAAGTTGTTGGTTCTTTAATTCTTATTTTATTTTTAATAATTTAAAATTTAATGTGTCTATTAGGAAAAGTATGATTTTTATTTGTAAAAAGACATATACCTTTAGAAGGATACATGAAATAATTATATCTTAATGAAGAAATGCGTTAGAGGTGCTTTACTATCTATAAATACTTATTCCCTCTTTTTAAAAAATTCATTCTAAGCATTTCATGTTTCTAAAAACTCTTGTTCTTTTTTATCTTCTCAAATATAGATTCCAATAAAAGCTTCAATACCTAGGTGTACTTGATGAAATCTTGAGTTTTTTTATCCTTTGTGCAGCATAGGTTTTTAAGAAAAGAGTAGAGAGCTTTCTTTTATTTTTTATAATTCAGGTTCGAGAGGAAATTGCAGTTGAATTTTGTGAAGTAATTTCTTTCTGTATGATTTTTTTCCCTTTTTACACAAGCTAGGTGTCAGTAGAAATCTTTATCAAACAGTTAAAAACTTTGAATGGTATGATAACTTAATGTTAATAAAATCACCTTTTAAAAATTAAAAAAAACTTCAATAGTACTTTTTAATTACTAGGACAGTACTCTTTCTATTTTTGAAAATTAACGTACATGATTGAGGGGAATAGCTCATGATTTTTCTTTTTCAATTTCATTACAAAAGTAGATATTTAGTCTGGCTTATGAAATATGGTTCAGCATCGACGAAGAAAAATTAATAAAGGGAAGAATTGTTTTCACTAAAAAGAAAATTTAATTTCTTGCCAGCCTAGAAAGTGATCTTTCCTTGCTTGTCTAAGTAGGATAGCAGCATTCCACCTGCCTTCTTATCTTCGATGAAGGCACTTTCCACTGTGTTTGTGAATGAGGAATTGAGACATTGGTTGAGCTAAAATGCGGTCCTACAGATTTCCCCAAATATATAGAGCAAAATGGAATCCAACCAGCAACCAGGAAGGGACCTTTGATTATATAGTATACCTTTAATGCATTACCATGAAGTATAAAGTAAAAATATTTTTCTCTGTGATTATGCTCAACTTAATGAGGAATCAGATAGATAAATAAATATCAATGCCATTGACACTATGCCTTTGTTGTAGACCTCAATCAAGAAAAAAATGTTAGAGAAACAATAGTACCAAAAAACTTGTCACTCTCAGTCAAACTGGGAGACAAACACGAGATCAAAGCCGTAGAAAGGCGTGGTGGCGCTGTTGCCGCCCATGGCGGAGGAGGAGATCCTGCTAACGGCGCAGGGGATGCTGCTGGGGATAATGGTAGAGAGACAAAGTCACCCGATACGCAGAGTAGAGGCGGCGCTATAAACCATAACCGTTATCACCATCATGGCTCCAGCAGTGGCACCTTTAACTGCATTGGGTCGAGTTGCTTGGTTTTAACCCTCTTGACCACTTTCTTTCTTGAATTTTCTATATAGCATCTGATCTCTCTTTCCTTTTTTCTGTTTGGAAGGTTTGTATGATGTTTGGTGTATGATTATCAAATGAAACTTTAAATATGTAAGGCCTTTTTTTTAATTTTTAAGAGTGTAAAATGTGAACATGGTACTATAAACATCTGCATTGCATTAATCAGATGATATTTTGGTACTTCGGACCTTTCATAAAACTCCTTTTCCACAGTGTAATTGAGTTCCGATATCGGTCCTTTTTTCTTGACCTTTTTGCCACGTGTCTCAACCTCCTAAAACCATGGTCTTTTGACAGCTCCGCACGTGATTATTTTCGTCATTTCTTCAATTACAAAAACATCCTTACAAAAGCCACGAACATATTCAATCGATTGCAAGGATAATTCTGTAATTGCATACCATCGGCCTAACACTTGCCCGCCTAGTTCTCCCTCTTGCCCATCCGTCGCTCTCTCACTCCATTTCTCAATTTCCGAAGAAAATTGTGAGAAAAGGTTCTCCTGTAGTTTCCATCGAAACCCATGGGCAAAAAGGTAAAATGGAGCTGGACCTCCGCATTCATCGGAGCAGCCTCAGCGACGGCAGTGGCTGCTCTCCTCAGCGCGAAACCCAAAGACCCAACTTTCCACCTCATCTCCATCAACCTCACTTCCTTCAAGCTCAAACTCCCCCACATCGACGCCGAGCTAATCCTCACCGTCCACGTCACCAACCCAAACATTGCGCCGGTCCATTACTCGTCCACCACCATGTCCATCTTCTACGAAGGGTCGTTACTAGGGGCAGCTCAGGTGAAAGCTGGGTCCCAGCCGCCCCGATCTTGCCAGTTGCTGAAGCTGCCCACTCGGCTGGACGGGGTGGAGTTGGCTCACCACGCGGGGAAGTTTTTTGCTGACGTCGCGAAAAGAGAGATGTTGTTAGATGCTAAGGTGAATATTGGCGGTAAGGCTAAGGTGTTGTGGTGGGACCATAAGTTCAACGTCCACGTGGATAGTCATGTTACCGTTGATCCTGTTTTTCTTGATGTGATTGATCAGGAAAATAAATCCCAGTTGGAGCTTTTCGTTGCTTGATAATTGTATGCTCTAACTTGTAGTACTATGATTTTGCCTTTGATTTGTGGTAATTTATATGCTCAATGATGTCAAATTTATGCACTTTTATTAAAAAAATCATAAAAAAGTATTGTTATCTTATTACCTAGCGAATTTTTTTTCACGAGAGTTACCACAAAATTTTTATACGATTAAATCACAATTATAAAATTTAACTTTACAATAAATTTATAAAAATTAATAAATTAATTAAATTGAAAATATATATCTAAAATTTTGTGATTATAATTAAATCATACTAAAATGTCATAATATCTTTTATAAAACCGAGTTCATAATATGGTCACTTTTATTTTATCACTACAAACAAAATTTAACTTTACAATAAGTAAATAGATAAATATTATTTAATTAATTAAATTAAAAAATTTTATAATTATGATTAAATCACAACAAAATTTTGTGATATTTCTCGCTGCGTATAACTGAAACCGTAACATCAATTCTTATTATACACCTGTTTGGATGGAATCAATCCGTTTCTTCAATCAGACAGTGGATGCGCTTCCTTCCGTAAAATCAATCCAAAACCGGGCCCATTTTAAAACCCTCCCTACAAACCCTATATAGTAAGCCCCAAACCACCCGCTCCATTTTTCACAACCTTCTCGTGCTCTTCATTTTCATCGCTTCAGCTTGTCAGTAGTCGGTAAGCAATTTCTCTCTAACGCCATTCTGGTTTACCCTTTTCCTCACATTTTTCCTTTATTCTTAGATAAATTAATCGAAGTTATGGTAAAAGTTTTTCAATGGAAAATGCCTTACTTGTTTTGTATTAAAATCTGATAAATTTTGTAATATGCTCGGTTTAATCCTTAGTAGGTTATTGTAGGATCAACGAAATGAACTCAAAAATGGAAAAGAAAATCTGGGTTTACTTAAAATGCTTAAAGATGAAGATTCTTGGGTTTGTAAAACTTTTTGACTTAGACTCTTAGGTGGTTTAGTTATTGAGGTCTATGAAGCCTGAAGGTCTTCTTTGTGGTAGGACATTTTGTTGAAACCTGCATCTGAAGTTGATGTGATTTATTTCTTAGATAACATTTTTTCAGGGAATTTGTGAAGACCCCGTAAATTTGTTTCAACCTGTTTGTTTGCGTTTCCGCTTTTACTTTAATTTCTAGATTGTCAAACAAAATGTTCCCAAGTATATTATACAGGAACAATGTTAGCATTGACGTAATGGATGCTTGTTATCGAGTGTTGTGATTTGTGGTTTTGTAGTTCTAATGTTATATTTGGTTACATGATTGTCTCTGTATGCTGGTTGCAGGCATTATAGTCAACTAATATGGCAACCAGAATGGCTGTTAGATACATATCTCGTAGGTTCTCAAGTGGTGGGAAAATACTCAGTGAGGAGGAAAAGGCTGCAGAAAATGTTTACATCAAGGTACACATTCTTTCCAGGCTGTTTTCATTTATTAGTTGCACTAAATATCACTGTTTTGGTGTGAGCTCAGGGTTCTGACTTCGGAAGTTGTGTTAACATTCTGATAGACATTTTTTGTTTAAACTACTTTCATTCTCTTAATTTTCTATAGATTATATTATCCCTGCCACCACCCCCTCCCACTTTTTTTTTTTTTTTAATGTTTCCTGCTAGGGTCTTGTTGTTACAGGCCAATCCATTGTTTCTCCTTTTATAGCATTTTATTCAACTTGGGATCATCAATAAGTTGATGTAGTTCATACTCATTCTCTAAAGAAAGGTACAGTGTAAGATTAAAAAATCTGGATGAAGAAACTGAGGTTATCAATTTCAACCCAGCAGTGACAAGGGAATATCTAAGGATTTTGACATCGTAACATGTTGGCCTATTAAATGTAAAATCTGTCACAAGTTATTATGGATTTTATTTTGTTGAACATTGAATGCCTCCTACTATGCCGTTTGGGAAGGTCTGGTCGCTAATAAATTTTAAAGCAGATCAGTCTAGTTCTGAAACAGAGAGACATCCATAAGCTCTTTTTTCCCCTCCTCTCCATGTTAGGCCCTCCTCTGAATGTGGGGTGTATGTCATTGTATTAATAAAGATTCTTTGCCTCTGGGTAAAAATAAACAGTTTGTTCAATTGATCTGGCTAATATTTTAGTTTTAACTTCTCTTTATGGATGATAATGTTGTTACCCAATTACACAATCTGTTCCTATTTAAAGGTGATCCCATTTTTATGTTTACTGGATAGCTTGTAGGTCTGTCTTCTGGAATGTCTTTTCTTGCCTGCTGTATAGAGCTGGTGTTTGGGTGATTTCTCTTCCCCATATTTCTTCTACTAGTATTCCAAATATGATGCAATCATCTGTTGAAGGACTGTGAATGTCTTCCTTCCTCTTCTTTTTCTCTTATCAAAGTGTTATTACTTTGCATTTTGTAAGCATGGAACAGTCTCTTAGGTGCTGTAATTCTATGGATTTTCTATTTTTCATTTCTATCTCTGTTCATATGTACATAATTCGAATGCAAAATAATATAGATTTCACAGTAATTAATGATTATTTAGTGGTGAGTACTGCATAATGGTATATATATGTTATAGACTTATGTTATGCATTATAGAAGTTTGTATAAGTGAACAGTTTGTGTCTAATATTGCTTGTCAATCTTATTAAGCATCTCTCTCTCTCTTCTTTTGTCCACTCTTTTCCCCTCTTTTTCACAGTCTAGATTCAGCATAATGTTCTAGGCCATGAGTATTTAATTTTTTTTATGTTATGATTTGTTAATGTACTAACAATAAGTTGTACTATTGCAGAAAATTGAGCAAGAGAAATTGGAGAAACTTGCACGCAAGGTTTGCTCTTATCATTGTTATGTTGATCTATTTTGACATAAATGTTGTATGGTATGGATTATCTGCTTAAAAGGGTTTTTAGCTAGTTTTGTCTTTTATCCTTTAATTCTTATTGTGTTAACTTTGTTATTCCCATAAAAAATATGATACAACAACAGACAATACATTTAAAAACACTTGCCACTGTGCATGCACACACAGAGCTTCATTCTTCTTTTTATCTAGTATTCAAAGAACCTGTATGTTCAAGTTAAATGCTGTGGTTTTGCTCTCATATCGTGAAATTTATACTGGCTACAAATGTGCAATCGCAGTTCAATTAGTTGTGAATTTTTTGTGGAATAGTTGTAGTGCAACAAAGATAGGACTTGTTTGGTATGAAATATTGTGCTAGACTATGATGAGTAACTCAATCATGTAATAGTTTAACAATGCATGTGTTTGTTTAATTATTCTTTTCCTTTTTCATTATGATATAATGTTAAGCGTAAACACACAATTTTTGAGTTATTTTTGGAATAAATAGTGGTTATTGCATCTCTTTATAAATATTCAAGGAATTGTTGAAATATTCAGGGACCCAAACCAGAGGATACCACAGCTGCTGGTTCAGGAGGTTCAGTGACTGATGCTAAGCCTAGTGGCTCTACTTCAACATCAGGAGCATCCACTGAAAAAGTATCGACTGATAAGTACAAGAATTATGCAGTTCTTGCTGGTGCTATAACCTTGGCTGGTGCTTTGGGATGGTATTTTACATCTAAAGAAAAGAAGCAAGAAGTCCAGGACTGAGTTTAATGCAATTGGATTTTGGATGTGGAACATGACAAAAATAGTTACACCACACTCTGTTATACGGAGTAGTTGAAAATAAACCAAACTTGTAAACATTTTATGTTGTTTTTTATCTGATAACAGCTATGTTTGATTTGATTTACAAAGTACTTGCATAGTTGTATTCCTGGCAATGGTTTTCCTGATGACATTTTAATGAATCTGACATATTCATTGATGTTTTCCATAGCATCTATTCTGACATTAGATATATTAAACGGGGACAGAAATGATTGACTTGTACAGTCAGATTAGCAGGTAATAAGGGCGTTTATTTAAACCTTATCTATTGGTTTCATTCTTTTACCTCATTTTTGCAGGGACATGTTGGCGGTGAATACCATCTAAAAACTTAACTAAGCTCTCATCTTTGCATGGTTATATTATTTGGAGCAAGGCTTAGAAGAATCCCAATAAAATTTGATCTCAAATTCGTAGGACATCTATCATAAAGCTCTATGCTATTACTCTCAATTTTGTTGGCCATGCATTATTATTATGATACTACAATTACGTCCTTTTCCTTTGACTAATGGTAATAGTTCCTCTATTAAACCCAATATGAAAACGAAGAAGTAAATGCTAGTAAAAAAAAAAAACAAAAAACAAGAGCCTCATTGATGAAAAAAAATATTAAACCAATAGCCTGGCAGACCAACTAAACCTTCTTTAACTCAAGCGGGCATGAACGTTGAAAAATATAAAGTGAGACCCAAGACTTGGACAGTTGGACTTATGTCTTGCTCTTCTTCTGCATAACTTTGCCACCCTTTGCTCTGCGGCTGTGTTTGAGATAGAAGAAGAATCAAGCAAAGCATAATAATAATAATAAAATTAAAAGGAAATGGAGAAGGGAAAGAGACATGTGGTTGTCTCAGCTTTGCAATTCGCTTGCACCGATGATATCCCCACCAATCTCGCCACTGCCGAAAGGTTCCTTTTTGTTTCAACTCCTTTTTTTTTTTTGTTTCGTTTCTCATTTCTTTGGATTTCTCTGGGGTGTTCTTTTAATAAATTTGGAATTTTAGATCAAACCCAGAAGTTTGATTTGCTTTGATACTCTTGGAATCTGTTAAAGTGTTTCCTTGGTTTTCAGATATATTGGTTGTGGGTTGTTTTTTTATTGCTCTTCTTTTTATCAATTTTGATAATTTTTGAACCGTTCAATTGTTTGATTCTTATACGAGACTATCTAATTATGTGGCTAAGAACCAATAAAAGAAGTGATACAGAGACTGGTCATGTCTTTTCAAGTTTAATTTGCATCATTAAACTGACCAGGTTTGAACTTTGTTGTGGGTAAGCTAAAGTTATTACCTTCTTGGTGTTTCTTCCTGCTTAGTTACTCATGCTTCACCTGTAGTAGCAGTGAATGCCTGAGCTTAATAATATATACAAGCACACAGCATAGGTGGAAAAGCTCTATTGAATTTCATTTTCATCTTCTTGGCTTGAAGGTGAATTTCATTTTGGCATTCGATTTCAGATAAGTTAAGAAAAAAAAAAAGGAGGTTGAATCTGACATTTTGCTTTAGCTCTTCTATTAATTTAGCACATTTGTGATATTTGGTATTCTCAATCTATAAAGTTTTACAGTCTTATGTAGTGAGAACTATCATGATTCTTAAAGCTACACTGCTACTTGGTGATGTCTCATCTTTTCTTAAGATACTTGTCCCTTTTGCCTTAGTATTGGGTTTGATCCTTTTCATTTTGGCAAACTCAATCTTGAGGAAACTGTTGGGCATGTCTTGATGCCTGTTTTGCTCACTAAATTGAATGACAGGTCCTAGATCTTGCAGTATTCAGTATGGTGTTTACAAATTCTTGATGCCCCAATTCTTGAACCCATGAAAAATTGTCTCCTTCCTCACTTTGGCTACAAATTGAGGTTGTGCATGTCCACAATAGCTTTTGGAGCATGTGTTGAGGTCCTCATGCATATTATTTGATATCCCTCTCACATCTTGATGTCATTAAAGAGAGCATTATTACCAAGTTAGTTTATGTGACTCAATGTTCAGGAATATCTTTTTGTTAACTGGTACTCATATTTCTAACAGTCAGCCACAGGATGTGAATGTTTGAAGTGCATTGCTTTGACTTTCTTCTTTGTATAAGTCATACTTGTAATTAGGTCGTTTTCTTGCCCCTTCTTTTGCTCAAATTAGTGTTTGCTGAGTGGTGCCATTTGAGGGTATTGGAGATAAGAATGCTAAGATAAATTGGTGTATATCCAAGAAGGGATATGATTAGAAATGAGTGCATGTGCAAGAAGGTGGGAGTGGTGCCATTGAGGATAAAGGAAGGGAGTTTGGACATGTGAGGCAAAGGCCTACAAGTGCCCCAATAAGAAGAGTGACTTAGTGAAGGATGCATTGTTAAATAGGGAGGGGAAGACCAAAGAAGAGTTGGGGTGGTAAATATTAAAAAAATAATGTTTTTGCTAAGCTTATTAACAATATGGTTCTAATTGGAGCATACTGGTACAATATGATTCACGTTGCTGGCCTCATATAGTGGGAAAAGGTGCCTTTTTTTTTTTTGTGGTTGTTGTTGTCATCATTTTTTTTTTTTGTAGCATACTCTACTTTTTGCTCTCTAATTTATTATGATATTTTTTTCATTTCACTGTGCTTTACCTTCAAGGCATAATTAGCACGTTTTGAAGCTTTTCGTCCAACCTTCTCTTTTGGCTGTTGCATTAGTTACATAAAATGACTCTCCTCTACACAGGCTGGTTAGGGCTGCTCATGAGAAGGGAGCGAATATCATTCTTATTCAGGTATGTGCTCTTTAATCTTGGGATGTTTGGCACTCATTAGGTTTCAGCCTTTTCTAAAAAATGGTTTCCTTTATTCTTTTGGAAAGCGTTTCAATTGTACTATGCCTAGTAAATGCGTTTTTGAAGCTACACCAATTATTCTTTTTATTTTCTTTTTGCATTTGTTATGGCTTTTGAAAGCGTGCACCAACCTCAACGTTGATACACTTCATCCATCTTGCAAATGCTGAACCATATGCGTAATATAATTAAATAAACAAACACAATAACTAAAAATGATGAGTTGCTGGAAAAGAAATTAATCCACATAAAAAAAAATTAAAGGTAAAACTCATATCTCTGAGAGTTAGAAATTTCAATAGGAACCAGAAAACAGGTTGTGATGCTAAGCTAAGATTAGATAAAAAGACTTTGTTCACGACACTGCTTTTGATATTTTACATAATAAACCAGATTAGAATATCTGCCCCATCTGATGCACACTAGGATTTTGAAAATTAGGCAAGGAAAACTGTTTATAATAAGGTACTGCTGCTACTTTATAGTCTCTCTTAATGGAAGAAAAATAGCTTTCTTAATGATAAAATTGTTGTGAAACCCGGTTTTCTAAAATGGAGATTTGAACATCACCACAGAGTTTTCTCTCATTTGCTCCAATACCTCTGTAATTCTGCGTTGGCACACTGTAATTGGTGGTACAATAGATGTATGCTGATCTGATTGATTAAATTTTTTCACTGACAAATTCTACAGTATTTTTGACATTTTTAGTTGTCATTCTTATGTCTTTATGTGTCTCCAGGAACTATTTGAGGGTTATTACTTTTGTCAAGCACAAAGGGAGGATTTCTTTCAGCGAGCTAAGCCTTATAAGGATCACCCTACCATTCAGAGGTAAAATTTCTTCCAACTGATTGGCGTGCAAATTTACGTTTATTGGCTGGACCTATGCCTTTTTTCTCTCATAAGAACAACTAAACAGGCCTTGGCTTCCAGCTTCTAATTATTTACTCAATTGGACTTGTTATTGTCTATGTGAACACTTCTAGGATGCAGAAACTTGCGAAAGAGTTGGGTGTGGTGATACCAGTTAGCTTTTTTGAAGAGGCAAACAATGCCCATTACAATTCTGTAGCTATCATTGATGCTGATGGGACTGATCTCGGACTCTATAGGAAATCTCATATCCCCGATGGACCAGGTCTGTGGAAAAGTAAATGCTTTATGATGCCATTCATATTTATCGTCATTATTGTTTTGAAAATTATTTATCGTCATTGTTAACATTGAGTTTCCTCTCTTTTCTCTCAGGATACCAGGAAAAGTTCTACTTTAATCCTGGAGACACAGGTTTTAAGGTAGGTGCCTGTTAAAATCCCAGGTTAACTGATATTAACAGTTGTTTCAGTAATTTTGAGATTTTATATCTGACCTGTCTGGATTAGTTAACTTATGGAAGCTGCCTTTAAAAAAAAAAAAAAACTTATGGATTCAATTGGTAACAGGTTTTCCAGACTAAATTTGCAAAGATTGGAGTTGGTCAGTGCTTCTTTTCTTCTTCCTTTTAACGGTGTTACCCTTCTGCTTATTGTCTTATCTGGTGAAGCTTGCAAATTTTATTTACCAAATTTGATCCGTCACTTGAATACATCTAAGTATGGTGTACCTTATAATTATTGTTTGCAATCACGGTCTCTGCTCAGGGATCAGACTATGTTGGCAACAAAAATTAATTGCAGAATTGTCCGTTTGTTTCATCAATTTACCTGCAAAACAAAGATGTGGAAGATCTAAAGCAATTGCTTGATTTTGCATGTCAGGAATATGTTGGGATCAGTGGTTTCCAGAGGCAGCCCGTGCTATGGTTTTGCAAGGTGCTGAGATATTGTTTTACCCTACGGCTATTGGCTCTGAACCACAAGATGAGGGACTTGATTCTTGTGATCATTGGCAGCGAGTGATGCAAGGGCATGCTGGGGCGAATGTGGTAAGTTAGAGGACTGGTGGACTGATTTTGTTCTAGATTTCCCAATCTTTACATTTTAGTTACTTTTTCTTTTTCTGTAATTGGATAGAGATATTATGTTTCTGGTGATCGTGAGGGCATAATCATCTTTTATTATTCTTCTGTTATGAAATTTAGGGAGGAGCTCCTAGCATGCAAAGCGTTAATGGATATTGTGTTTATTCAGGTACCCCTTGTGGCCTCTAACCGCATTGGGAAGGAAATGATTGAAACAGAGCATGGGAATAGTGAGATTACATTCTATGGGAATTCCTTCATAGCAGGTACAAATTTGAAGATTCTTTCTTCTACAATTCATTAGTCTTACTCATCACCTTCACCTGTCTGAAATAAGTCCAAAAATGAATATTTTGATGCCAGGACCAACGGGGGAAATTGTTGCAGCTGCTAATGACAAAGAGGAAGCTGTTCTCATTGCACATTTTGATCTTGGTAAAATCAAATCCAAGAGAAGTAGCTGGGGAGTATTTCGTGATCGACGTCCAGATTTGTACAAGGTGCTTCTGACATCAGATGGCAGCAAACCATCATCAATTCATTAGCCCCTTCTCTTATCAACTATGTTGTTGTGGAGATTAATCACTGAGTTCCTTTCACTGCCGTGTCTTATTGTCCAAGAGTAAAAAGAACAAGATGACTTTCGTAAGTATGAAATAAAGAACGTCAGTAAGTATGACCAAAATGTTTGGGGTTCATACGCAGGAGTGTTGCTGGTCTCTCCATTATTTTCCTCTCCCCGATACCACCGCCCCCCTCCCAAGAACTTCGCCGCCCCACCTGGCCAGGGCGACGATGGGACCCTTCCTTTCTGTAGCAATGAAGCAGTATCAAGATATTGGTTACCTCCCGGTGGTCCTGAGCTATCCATGAGAGGATACTACTCAATTGGAAGTTCTTGCCTAGTGGACCACTTTTTCCGGCATCGAGTGGTCCAAAGCTCTACCTTTTGCTCTTTTGATATCCAAATCTATTTTCTTTTCTTCTATCTAAGCCTTCTGCAACCAAAAATAGGATCCTCATTGATCCCCAATATCTGTCTGCTAACCATTCATCAAAGATAAAACGTGTCTATCGAGATTGTTCTCAAATTTCCTATCTTTTTTGGAAGGGGTTGTTTCACGAAGTGACATATCATTATTTTATAACAATCCCGAGTTCATCTGTTTGCTAGTTGAAAAGGTTCCAACGAATTACCCTTTGGATTCAGTTTCACATTCTTAGGCGCCCTTGCAATTCCAAAGCTTACAAAAAGATCAATCGAACATTCCAATGTAACTAGTATTTTCAAGAGATACTACTGTAAGGGAAGAATATGAAAATCAGTCTTCTGTTTCAATAACTCTATGGGATTAACTTGAGGTTTGAGTGTGACTATAGAAATCCATTCTTTCCAATTCAATAATCCAAATGCAATCCGGTATATTAAATTTATCAAAATACTTATTAAGTCTTTATATTTATATATTTTGTTCAATTTAATATCTGTACTTAAAATCGAAATAATTTAATCTTTTGATTTTGAGAATTATTTTAATTTAGTCGCTCTTTTTAATAGTATTCAATTTTGCCTTTAAATAGATGATGTCAGTGCTAATGTGACACACTTTGATAACATGGTATTGAGATGATGACATAGCAATGTCACGTGACACTAATATGATTGTGTGTCAATGCTGACGTGTAGGTGTCACGTGACAGATCAAAAACATTTTCAAAAAAAATTTGTGCTATGTCATATGGATTAAATTGAATAAAAATATATAATATAAGGATTAAATTGAATAAAATTGAGATGTTAAGGGATTAAATTGAAAAAATATTTGAAAATATAAATATTTAAGTAGATGATAGATATACTTATTAATATGTCAAATATTTAAGTGTAAAAGATTTATAACGTTAAAAAATATATTTCTTACTTGATTATTTGATTTTAAATATGTACATTAATTTATCTTTTTTGTAAAAATTAAGTTTTAATTCTCCTTTTATAAAAAAAATTTGAAAAAAATTTCATACCTAAAGCCGAATTTAGATGAATAATTAGCATTATGTTGGAATAAAATAATATAAAAAGATTAAATAAATTCTTTTTTCTTCTATTTATAATAGTATGCATATTTGAAATTTATTTGACTTAGTTTTTAACTTGAGCTGAACTCAAATACAGTTTTTAATCTAGAGAATTTCAATCTAAAAAATATAACTTGAAATATTAAACAAAATAAAAATATAAAAAATAAATAAAAAAGTTAAAAATATCTCAATTTTGTTTAATTTAGTCTCTATATTGTATATTTTTGTTCAATTTAATCTATGTGACGAGACACAAAATTATTTTGAAAATTTTTTCGAGATTTGCCACATAGCATCAACACATTATCATGTTAATACTACGTCATCATATTAATACCATGTGGCACTGCCATGTCATCATGTTAGTGCCACGTGGCATGCTACATCAGCACTGACGTCATCCCCTTTAATGGTAAAATTAGATATCATTAGGACAAAAGACTAAATTGCTTCAATTTTGAATACAGGAACTAAATTGAACAAATTATATATGTATAAGAACTTGATGGATATTTTGACCAATTAAATTCCACCCTAAGTAAACACCTCCATGAACTACTCATCAAGCTTCATATCCAACATTCTTAAACCTAGTCTCTTGATCCTCTTTCGCTACTTCTATATATTATTTCCTCTGCTTTGTTTACAAGAAACACTCAAATCTTCTTAGTCTTACATAATGATGCTGATCTCCCATGTTCCTTAGGGTTTCATTCAATCCATTTTTTGTTCAACCTTTTTGAACTTGAAACCTCCATTTCAAAAGGTGAAGTATAATTATGAATACAAGATATTATCTCAACCGACATTATACGTAGAATGAAAATGCATATGTGCCTCACAAAGATGTAGGGGCAAAAGATAAGCAAGACCCTCTTCTCCGAGCATGATCCACAGACAATAGCTAGCCCTACTCTTGGTACAATAATCCAATGAAAACAAAAGAGAAACAAATTTTTGTTTTGGGTTTGGCTTTTTTGAACTTGACATCTTCTTTTTGAATCATAAGGAGATCTTATCTCAATAATGTAGAAATGAAAATGAATGCATGTGGCTTAGAAGATACATATATAGGGGCAATGGACAATCTCTAAAGATGCAATGCAGCCTATTACTAGATGAATCGTATCAAGTAGTTGACAATCACATTCAAGGACGGATAAAGCTCACTTCTATATATTTAACCATGTCAACAGACAATAACCCCACTTTTGGGTCACTGATTCAATGAAAACAACAATACTAGTAACAATAACTTCAAAGCAGCTTCATTGCCATGTGTCTGGTGTTTTGTCCAGAGAAGCAGCTTCTCTAATTAGATTTTTTTCACTGCTCAAAATCATATATACCAGAGGAGTTCCGGTGTTACATTTGATGAAAGAAATGTTTGCTATCTGGACCAGAATCTGGAAATTAGGGGGCCATGAAACTTGAATTATTTAAGGTTTGTGTCGACTTGTTCTCTTGTGCTTTCATTTTCCTCTATTGGCTAAGTGGGCATACATTTAGTACACTTTTTAACTTTCTTCTAGACCTCATCCATTATCTTTAATTTTTCTGTGAAGCTGGTGCATCGGTGTCGGTTGCGTACACTTCAATGTAGATTTGAGTATGAGAATATGACCCCTTTGTTTATCTTTTTGTTTTTTTTTTTTTAATTTTTAGTAAATTAGTTAAAGTTTAAGTTATAATTTGAGATAAGGTTGACCCGAAGTTCCATTTTGTATTTTATATATAAAAAATCTTACTATTATCACATAATAAATTATTCTCTTTTTATTATGATTTGACTTTTAAATTTAAAATTAAAATAGTTAATTTCAAATAATCTGTAATCTAAACCGAATTACAATAACAACATGCAATTAATCAAGTTACGACATGTCTTAAAACACACACAAAAAAGTGACAAATCTTAGGTGGTAGTTTCACATGTCAAAGGTAGAGATTAAGATGACTAAGCTCTTGTCGTCACATGAAGATATATACAGATGAACAGCTGCACTATTTCCTATCACACTTACAAATAAGCTAAGGGCATATGGCCATGATTTGAGACCTTGGTTGACTTTATAATTTCTTTTAAATTTTGACTTGGCAAATGCTAATTGCTTATTACTACTAGTACTACTACTATCATACTTCCCCAACTACATGGGGAAGGTGCGAAAGTTCTTACCCATGGTATCACTAGTTTCAACTTTCAATTTTTCTCTCATTTTTTCCTTTGACATCACTTAGCTCGGAAACATAAACCTTTTATGAGTCTAGAAATGTCTAAAATTTGTTAAAGAATGCGAAACATGAACACCGAAATACTGAAAAATGGTTTTAATATATGAATTTAATGTCATTGTTTTTAAAATTTTATTCTTTGTAATCCTTTTTCACATACACATATATATAATTATTTGAACAAACTTAATTGTTTGATCAAACATAATTTTTGAATAGATATAATTGTTCAAACGGCTTTCTTTTTTTCATTCTTTTATTATTATTGTTGAAAATGTTCAATAAAATTTAAATTTATTTCTTTAGAATTTGCCTTGAACATCAATTCCATATTTTATATTTTCCTTAATTCAATAGGTATGATAAAAACAATTAGTTTCGACTTGTTATGATTAAAATTAAACCAACAAATAAATAAATAAAACTTTCGACTAGTTGTTGCGGCATGTTGTACTGAATTGTGATGCCAAGACCACTTTGTGGGATGTAGTTAAGCTAATTGTGATGAGTGAATTATCTTGGCTTCTGTTTTTTGAGCTCTTGTTCGGTAAATGCTGATAATTGTACATGGGATAGGTTGATTTTTGCTTGCTTGAGGCAGGGGAGGTATCCAGTTTGTTGTAAAGGTTTATTTGATCTTATTCAGGTCTGCCTTCTTGGATGAACAAAGGGTTTCCCCCCTTCCTGATTTAAAGAATTTTGCATATAATTTTCAAAAAAAAAAATTTGTGATGAGTGAATTACTGCAAAAAGTCGTATTTTGCACCTTTTACACTCAAAAAATGAACTTGTCACATCAGGAAATCTGCAGTTTTTCTTTGGAATCATTGGATTTTCTTTAATGCAACAAACTCTAGAAACTTTAGGTGTGGCACTCATTGGTCTTAATCATATATAAATGCCAACAACATACAAGGAGACACGCAACCAGTAGAAGATATTCAGTTCAATGTTCTACAATGGCAATTTAATTATTTTTTTGTCAAAATTTTAATTATATTTACCAAAGAAAAAAGCTTGGCAGCAGAATTAAATTGCTTAGTCCACAATCCTGTCAAAACTCGAATAGCTTTATGACTGTAAACAATCTGGTCTGCGAGATGCTTTAATTGTGGGAAAGATGAACACAACCAGTTAGAAAGCTACCAAAATGAAAAAGGAAAAGAAAAAAGTAGAAAAGGAGATGGCTAGTGAAGTTCTCTAGTTATTAATTTGGAGTACCCTTGGAGACTAAAATACACAAGGAAAGGTTGTTTCTTTTCTTTTTCTTTTTTCCTCTAATTTTCTAATATATGCATGCCAATCTACTTGAACCGTAATTTCCTTTTTTTTTTTTTTTAATTTTCATATGGCAATTTTGGCTAAATTGACTTCATTTCTGATTGTTATCAGGCTTGGCTTTTCTCTTTATCTTCATCAATGCTACCATGGGTTCCTTCTTCTAGATCTTCTAGTTCATCCTCTTCCTCCTCCTCCTCCTCAAATCCCTCCTCTTCCAAGATTTCATCTTCTGGCTGCACAAAGTGCAGCTTCAAGCGCCCATCTTCCCTACATGCATGCAAGAATTCTTGTGTAGGGATTCTTACCTCTTTCAGCACAAACCTGCCATCTTGCCTGTAAGACTTGAAGCAAACCCAAGGCTTCCCACTCTTTCCAATACAGGAAATTGGTGGTGGGAATGCTCCTCCTCTAGTTCTTGGCCTCCTGAATTCACCACATAAATTCTCTGTTGTGGTATGCTTTGTAGTATTTATGCTACTTTCTTTCTCCTCTTTGCTTTGCCAACCTTCTTTCATCTCATTTTTCAAGTCCTCAACATCATCAGAGCTTTCGAAACCAAGCCCTTCAGTGCATAGCTGTAGGCTCTCAGAGTTCCAAGAAAAGCTTTCACTCTTCTTGTGGCAATTTGTGTACTTGGTGATCTCTGGGGTGCTTGGAAAAATCTCTGGTGGTGAACTTGTATTATTGTTTTCATCATTTTCATTGAAAGTATCATTCTTGGAGAGCTTGAACGCACTGTTTTGAGGACTCAAATCTATTATAGATGTGGAAGAAAAGGGTGAGATAGGAAAGGAAGAGGCCGAAGATGATTTGGAATTTTCCTTGAAATGAAGTTCGCCAAAGATTTCAGTGAAAGAAGATGGCTCAATAGGTTTAATAGCAGGCTTGATTTGGTTCCATGAGGAGAGGGATTCAAGCAGAGTCGGATTTTCTGGTAACGGGTTTTCAAAGATGTGTTGAAGGCTTCCACAGGCAGCCATGGCTTGGCTCTCCAGTATTCTCTTTGAGAGATGCTACTTAGAGAGAGACAGAGAGAGACAGAGAAAGAGAAGAAAAAAAGAGCCAGCAAAGCAAGCGAGAAAGAAGGAAATATAAAGAGCTTTTAAGTTCTGCTTTGAGGGTAAAGGGAGGGGGAGGTAGAGAAAGGAACACGAGATGGGCATGGGGTTTGGAAAAAATCAAAGGGGAGGTGACTATTAATTTGGGGAAGTTTTGCTGATTTGGGTACCTCTTCTAGTGGAGTAGAATAAGGATGGGTGGTTATCTAGCTATGACTCAATTTGGTGGCCATTATTGTTTTGTTATATTTCCAGCAATTCTTAGTATATTTAACTTACTATTCTTGGTGGATGGTAGGTTTTTCCATTCTAGTTTTGAGAATATGATTTAACATGTAAAATTTTATTGTTATTTTCATTCTTTCTAATTTTATTCTTGGGCCGATGCTTAGACTTTAGTTTATGTACTAGAAATGTAGCACCTGCAAGAGTACTACTATATATATAGATATATATATATTTATATTTATTTCTCAAACATTGAGAGCTAGAACCAGGGTAGCTCACAACCAGAGGAATTGTTTTTTTCTAGCTGGCTTCTTAGAATAAATGAAGCTACCGCCAAACTTATAGCAGGACAAAATATTTTTATTTTGTTCCATTTCCATTCCACCTCAGTTTTCTTCCATGCTTCAACGTACTCCAATCATAAAATGATATGTCATACCAACACTGCTACGAATCATAGGATGCCATGTAAAAATATGGGTGGTGTCCAGGATGTATAGATGTGATTTGCAGGACGATTTACGCCCTCCACATCTTCACGTCATCTTTACATTTTCCACACGAGTACAGAAAGTCTTGTATATACATCTCGTCTTAATAGTAAGACAAAGGCTCTATTTGGATTATTTCTTCAACTTTTAAGTAGATTTTACATGATGAAGTGTGAGACAAGTTTATCTAATACGCGTTCAAATGCTTTGAGTTCCCAGAGATATTGAAGCTTGGCCTAATCAATACGATTGATACGAACCAGTACCAGTAGCCTTTTAGGAGCGGTGGGGGTTTTAGGACCCTGGCAGTACAAGGTGACCAGGCACCATTTATTGCAAAAATTTCTGGAACATAGACTAGATAAGAGAGTGAGCCACAGCCAAGTGGCCATTTTCAGCTTTTCCAGTTCTGTAATTGTCATTGCCACCAGCACTTGGAATATTCTGAACGATCCCTTTTACATATCCACTCTTTTTTTTTTTTTTTCAGAATATGATTGGCTGCTATTCTTCATTTGCGGTGGACTGTCCACATATACATAAACAGGTTATCAATATAGACCAACCTAAAAAGTATCTGCCCTGCCAATGTACTAACAAAGTTGCCACAATCGTGTGATCTTCTTTCACCACAACATGCGTTGGCTTTCGGCAGCAGTGCGCATCGAACTTTAGTTTTGTCTCCATATAGTGGTCCATCAGCTTTGATGGGTGCACCAAAACCTGCCTATAAGTTTTTACATCAAAGTGAAGAAACTCATATTCTTCCTGGGCAAACTTCGGCAGAATATTGATGTAAAAACACGCTTCATACCACCAAAGCTTCTCAGAATATGGTAGACTTTATAGGGTATCAGGACCAGCGAGGGAATGTGGAAAAAGTGGAAGTTAACATCATGGGAATGACACCGAAAGGGAGAAACCACATCGATAGGATTCCAATGTTAAAGTAGATAGCACATTTTATGAAAGTGCAAATGTTAGGGTCATGCTGTGAAGTATAGAACCATCTTCCACGATATTACACAAGGTGAAGCAAACCAATCATCACACCAAAAGATACATGAACAATTCACAAATTTTCCTTCACAACTTCTTAAAATGAACAAACATGCACGGCAATCTTGTCAAAGTATCAGTTAGGGCAGCCCAACTGCTGTTGAGTATCCTTCACCGCCATGCTTCAATACGTTCTATCCTTGAATCTATACGGCTCAAATTGCTTATTCCTTTAGTCTTCTCAGCGGGGTTTGTTATCTGAAGAATGGATTGCTGTCCACTAATTTTATTAGGCCCCTTCTTAAGACTTGAATTACTTGATTGACCAATATTACTCTTTGCATCATTTTCTAGAGTGCCAGGCTTCAGATAGTTGGCTACAATGGCATCTGTGTCACTGATGAAGGTTTCAACCGGAGCTGGAGTCTCATCAGAATGATCTGCATCAGCTATTAGCTTGTGGACAGAGGGTATCGGACTGTGATCTTTTCCATCCATTATCTCATTGTTTGGATTATAATTCCTAAAACTTTCTCTTAAAGGTTCTTCAGCAGTAAAGGCCAGCTCTCTCTCTTCATCATCTTTTTCAGTATCTTGAATGCAGGAGAGTGAAGGGCTCTGGTCTCCATTCTCATCAAAAGGCTCCAGACGGGATGCAAGAGTAGGTTCTACCACTGAATCCTCCCTTTCTCGCAATGTCCTTAATATAAGTGTCTTGAGGAAGTTCATCACTTGGACCGCATACATCAGTGCAGTCAAAGGATCTGCCATCTGCAACCAAAATAAGCCAAGAGAGACAGCCATTGAACCAACAATAAACCCAATATGCAATCTGCATTGCCATCAAAGTTTTCTCAAATATTTGAATAGATGAGATGGGGAAGATAATTAACAATCCTCTGAGCCAACACTCAGTGGTAAGAAAACTGAAAAGAAACGGGGGATGAGAAGAAAGGAACTATCAATGAATTCAGAAATCCAGGAGGGAGGGACCAGGGATTATGTTGGAAATTTATGCATTCATTACAACAGTACCAGATGCTTAACACATAATTCATCAGTATCAGTGAGTAAGATATGGGAACACCAGTAACAATGAGGGAAAATGAAGGCTTTACTAAAAAGGGACCCATTTGGGAGCATAGGGCAGTGCAGTGGGGCGGGCTCCCGACCTCTCTGCCCTGCACTCCCAAACAGGGCTGAAATACTTTGGGTACCCATTATGGACAGAAACTTTTTCAAATGTAAATTAGATCCTCAAGAAAATCTGACTTACGAATAAGTTTAGTTACCATCTCAATTTTTCTGTTTTTAATGTGAGTGGTGATGTCCTGGTGAAATAAATATATGAAATTCCTAGAATATCTCACCTGAGTCATGTTTGGTGCAAAGACCATAGCAATATTGCGTGCATTCATCTTGTTTATGTGTTCTTGCTGGACAACATCAGCCATGAGATTGATGGCCCAATCTAATAGAGCAGATTCTGTTGGGGGTAGAAGCCTTGCAAGCTCAGCACACTGCTCTTCTGTCTGGCATTGCATTACTTGCTCAGGAGATAAAGAATCCAAAACTCCATTTGGAAGTTCTCTGAACCAAGCCTAAGAATAACAAACATCAAATTAGTATATTAGGATTTGATAAAAAAAATGGAAAAATTAGAAGAAGATATGGTTAAAGTCATTTCCTCCAGACGTATGTGCATATGCATAAGCATAAGATGAATGTATATACAAGAAAGAATGAGAAGCAATGTCCAAGAAAACTGTGCTCCAGAACTCAGAACATGAATGTTTCATCACCAGTCAACTGTATATGTCATGTGTAAGATATTTCTCTTCCAGCAAAAGCAAGTTTCCCAGAATCATCGTTGTGAACATCAACAGTGAAATTCACAGTCAAAAAGGAACTCTCTGGCTGAAATAACTGCAGCTGAAAGGAAAATTTGTTGACTTCAATTGTTGAGACTGGAAACCCAAAACCCACAAGGTGAAAAGACCAGCTGAGTCAACCTTATTTGCGTAAACTTGTCACTCCTCCCACTCAATTACAGTATCTTCATATGTGATAGCAATGACCACCCTTTCCCCCTCCAAGGGGGGGAAAAGGGAAAAGGACCAACAGGATCATAGAAAACAATTGTCCCACCAAAAACAGGGAGTTATATTGGTTGATGACCAGTCACTTTCAAACCTTGGGGAGTGGTGGTGATGTCTAAGAAATGGGGAGGGCTATTCCCCATTGTGTACCCTAAGGCCGAGGGGACCTTCATATGTAATAAACTGAAAATAATATGCATTAATGGCTATAAAAACTCAAAATAAGTTAAATAGTGTTTTATAATTGGTAACTCAAATTAAGGAAGAGCGTATTTGCTTCCCCCATAAAAAGAGTTAAAAGCATTATGGGTTGAGGAATTGTTAAACAAAGGACTCAAAGATGCATCAAAAGGACCAACAGGATCATAGAAAACAATTGTCCCACCAAAAACAGGGAGTTATATTGGTTGATGATCAGTCACTTTCAAACCTAGGGGAGTGGTGGTGATGTCTAAGAAATGGGGAGGGCTATTCCCCATCGTGTACCCTAAGGCCGAGGGGACCTTCATATGTAATAACTGAAAATAATATGCATTAATGGCTACAAAAACTCAAAATAAGTTAAATAGTGTTTTATATTTGGTAACTCAAATTAAGGAAGAGCATATTTGCTTCCCCCATAAAAAGAGTTAAAAGCATTATGGGTTGAGGAATTGTTAAACAAAGGACTCAACGATGCATCAAAAGGACCAACAGGATCATAGAAAACAATTGTCCCACCAAAAACAGGGAGTTATATTGGTTGATGATCAGTCACTTTCAAACCTAGGGGAGTGGTGGTGATGTCTAAGAAATGGGGAGGGCTATTCCCCATCGTGTACCCTAAGGCCGAGGGGACCTTCATATGTAATAACTGAAAATCATATGCATTAATGGCTACAAAAACTCAAAATAAGTTAAATAGTGTTTTATATTTGGTAACTCAAATTAAGGAAGAGCGTATTTGCTTCCCCCATAAAAAGAGTTAAAAAGCACTATGGGCAGAGGAATTGTTAAACAAAGGACTCAAAGATGGCATCAAATCCACATTCAACTTGAACAAATATTTACGAAAGTTTTGCTTTCCTAAGTCTTGGAGTCTGAAAGCAAAATATTAGTCCAAAATTTGATATAGCTTCAAGTATAAATACTGCCACATCTTCAGTAAGCGCCATAAGAAGTAATATCAAATTTTCTTTTCTTTTTCCCTTTTTGCTTACCTTACCTCATTTTCCAAAATATCTATATTGGTTTGGTGGTAACACAGATGCACTTTGACAAATACACCACAAGGTTGATCACTATAAAGTGTTTTAATTAGAATGTCACAGTGTTTGCACGTTTATCATCTTAAGTGGTTCACCACTCTGACCATAAGCAACCTACACAATTATCACCATCAATCACCCAATTTTCAACCTAATGAGAAACTGCTTGGAAAAGATAAAACTAACAGAGAAATTTAAAATTTCTCTGCAATAAGTTCATCTTTTCATTCAACTCTATAACCCCTAAATCTTCATTTGTATGTAAAAGAATGATCAAGTGGGATTAAATGGCATTACCGTACCTTGATTAGTCCTGCCAAACAGTGTACGTCAATCCCTTCGGGAACCACTCCACCATTCAATTGTTCTCTAACATACTCCTCCTGACTGTTTTCGGCATTAATTCTAAAAATCCCTTCTGCCTGCACATGCAAAGTCAACAGTAAAATGAACTAAGGGCATAAAACTTAAAAACCTTTAAAGAAGTCCATATAACTTCAACAAAACCAGAAATGTCTAAGAAAATAGGCCCCGATTATATAAATGAGAGAGAAAATGGTAAAAGAATTCCGCATTCTCCACTATTGGAGCTATAGCATATTGAAGAGGCAAAGAAAGAATACCTGCAAGCCTCCTTGAGCATACAAACGTCTTTGCATCAGCAAGAGTATTGATGGCACACTGTTCCCTCTGGAGTCGTAGGACAACTGCATGGATTCTGTGGAAACTCCAAAGACAGTTGTACTACCCAAAAAAAAAAAAAAACAAAAAACAAATTATGGTGTCAAGTATTGATCAAGAGAGACTGTCTTCAGGTGTCATGGTTCTACACATGCCATGAATTTCATATGAGTTACATGCAAGAAATAAAGTTTTTCAGAGGTGATGCTGACTCTGGTAGAAATTAAGAAGACTAGTCAGTATCATTTCCAGTTTCAAACAAT
This sequence comes from Theobroma cacao, assembly GCF_053813885.1. NCBI lineage: Eukaryota > Viridiplantae > Streptophyta > Magnoliopsida > Malvales > Malvaceae > Theobroma > Theobroma cacao. Next base: position 45,842,560 of record NC_142647.1, read on the forward strand.
CAAAATCAAATATTTCAACATTTGGCGTGGATGTTTTTGTGTGTTCATGGCAAATCCAACTCAAACTTTTAAGAATTTTCTATGCTGAAAGGAATTCTGAACCTTAGAGAAGCTGCATCAAGCATGCCTTTTGACCCTTTTTAAAGCGTTGCTTTCTTCAATACTCATAAATTCTGATTTTAAACATATAAGCTACAGAGTGGAAAACAAGAAAAAAGCTACTACTATTTCTGTTTAAAAACCATAAATACAGGGAGCCCCAGAAATTTATTATCCGCTTAATTCATTTCCTATTCTTAAGGGATAAAAAGAACATTAGTAGCACGAGGACTTGTGTCAATAACAGATGCAGAAGAGGTAGAAAGAGAACAAGTCTGAAACGTGAAATTCTGCTATCAGTAAGTAGCCTAACTGAACTACTTTCATTCTTGGAAAGGACCTTATCTTCTATAGTCTCTATTGCAGCCATGATAACAAACTCCACAACGAGGATAAATTGGCATCCCGCATGATCACGTTCAATTAAGTTCTGCAGCAATCTTGGTCAGTGAACTAAACTGCCCAAGTATATTAGCTCATAAGATGATTGTTCGAGGAAAGCATAGCACATTTGTTTACCTCCCACCATCAACTCCACATCAGACTCAAATTTTGAGAAAACCATACCCAGCTTAGAGATCCACTCACCCAGAGAAATGTGGGTGTTTTATCATTTTGCAAGAAAAGCAGAAGCAGAACATATAAACTGAAAATGTCAAAAACAGCAGCTTCCCAGATAACAAGACAATTAAATTTGCACCTGTAATCCTATTCCAGCATGATACAACTAATTCTAAGTTACACTAAACACTGATGCCCTTTTCCCCAAATGTAGCTGCCTCTGCAGAATTTCCTTATGCCATTGGCCTCAATTTACCTAAATTTAGGCTACAAATTGCCCTGCCAGCTAAATTACCAGATAGATGCATCTTAGTCTCGATGATACTTGAGGGAAGACATCAAAGGGAAAAATGCAAGAAGAATCATCCAGAACTCTAGGATGTGGTTTTACCAGCAAAGTCTAAACACAATGACTAAACCAGATAAGCTACTAGCTGGCCCAGGCACCAAAAATTGGAAAAATAGTAGGAAAACATTTGCTCTCAGCATTTTGAAAGTCCTGCATGCGTCATTTAGTCACTTGACATTTTAGTCCAGAAAATGAAGACTTATTCCAGCATCAAAGGGACAGCCTAAAGTAAAAGGCCATAAACCTAGCACTACTAACCATTCGTGCTACATGTTTAACAGGGTACAAAAGAGCAACAGACCTCAAATAATGCCATTTCAAATTTGAGGATTTTCAATACTGATCAGAACTATGCATTTGGAGAACAAATGCACTTGAGAAGCGAAAAAAAAAAAAAGGCCCTGTTTTACTGGAAATTAGAAAAGAATCTTCTAAAATTAGTTAGCTTTCAAGGAGAAATTAAAAGACTGCTACAAATACTCACATATCCTCCTTACAAACAATCCAAGTCAGGCCATTTGTGACAATACCTTTAAAGCAGTAGTAAATTTTAAGATTCTCAATCACATGAGCTGATTGGTAAATATATACTCCATCAAAATGATGAAAAATTCCTTTGTCCATTCTTGGTTTCAATGCTGGTCCTGCAAGGACTTTTGCATTTGGTCAAACAGAACAAGCCATGAGACTCAAGCAAGAACATTCAACCTCTCATAAAATTTGACTCCTTCCAAATACACGCAATTTCTTATGGCCGTTCTAAGAACTTGATAAGTCAATACAACATCCCACCTGAGACCCACGAAAGGAAACCATGAAATGCAAAAAGTTGAGAATTTCATGAATCTGATAACCCAACAGGATTTTTTGAGAAAAGGCAGATAGGGTTCATCAATTTAATAATTGGAAAATCTACTTAAAAGAATTGCATTGCATAAACCATTCTTAAGCAAACAAGAAGAAATCATGTACTTGTTAAAAGTATAAATTTCACACCTTCAACAATTTCTCAATTCGAAATTTAGATAAAGTAACATAACATCATTTAAAAAAAAGCATCATCACATTTCTTTGAACAGCTATTGGAATTAACCAAATTTCAGCTATTGCCATTCACCAATATTGAGTCCAAACAACTCCATATGCACCAATGCAATAATCAAAACAAGAATCAGAAAACCCCATAATTTTATTAACTGTCGAAGCCACTAGACCTCAAAAATAAGAGGAAAAAAATAAAACCAAACACCCACATTCACATTTCAATAAAAAGTTGGAACTTTGGTAAAGAAAAAGGGAAAATGAGAGACCTTGCACTAGGAGCTCTCCGGGGAACTTCAGGCTCAAACTCAACAGGCAAACCCAAGAAGCCATTGTACCTATCAAAGGTAACGTGTGCCACGTGTCTGACATTGGTTGGCCAACCGATCTCCATAGCACAAAGCTCTCTTCTATCAGTAGTCTTACAAGAAGCCAAAGATTTCCTGAAAAGGGTCACAAGCAAAGCCAACAAAGACAACTGATCTCTGTCCTGTTTCTCTCTTTCCTTCACTTCTTCCCCTTCTTCTTCTTCTGGGTCACAGCTTGTTCCATTTACAAAGTCATCTCTGTCACCTTGTGCGCAAGTTAAAGACGTCTGGGGTGCACAGGACAAGGCAGGTTCAGAAGGAGGAGAAGAAGTGTTAGTGCTTTGAGATGAAGGGAAATGAAGGACCTCGGTCATGGCTGGCAATGACAGTAACGTTTTTTTCGAAATATAAAAAAAAAAAAACAAAAAAAATTATTTCTCAGGAAAACCCAAAAAATATAAAATAAAAAAGAAAATTGGAAAAGATTTTATTTTTGAGAATCAGATTTGGAAGGGAGAGAGAGGGTGGAGTTTGATTTAAGGAAAAGGGTGCTTTCAAAGAATGTGGGACGTGAGAATCATTAACTGAATTCACAAATAAAATATACAGAGGTATTAAGTGTTTTTGGTTTATGGGATTTTGAGCGTTGAAGAAGCAAAATTTGGTGGGAAATGAAGACAGAGTAATTAATGATTATAAAAATGTGGCAGCTTGAGGTAGAAGAGAAAGATTAAGACTGTTAATGGCTATGTCTATGTGAATTGTGGGGCTATTTACCTTGTTAGGGAGATGAGATGGAAGCTGATTGAATGGCTTTTTGAGCTGGATGGTGGGCAAAGAAAGAAATGCTGTTAAAATTCTTGAATCAATCAGACAATGATGTCTTCTCCTACAGACTTCTTCCTTTCTTTTTTAGCATTGGAAACCATATGTAATTGATGAAGTGCTTTGTTCCCTCTTATGTAAAACCATGTTTAATGTTTACTCACATTCATGTATATGGTAACCTTTCTGTTTATTGATTTCATTAATTATGTTAAATGTGAATATAATCTTCATTCAATTCATCTTAATTGAATAATTCATGCACCCAAACATTTGAGTCATTAATTAATACATGATTTTTTTATTTAAAAAAATAAAATTCAAATCCCCTTTCTCAAACTTAAAAAAAAATTTGCAACTTAATTTATTTTCTTCATTTAAAATAAATCTCTAAAAAATAAAAATTCAGACTTTAAACTTCATTCTTTCCAATAAATAATAACAATGCCATCAAATATTTTTAGTTTTAATTTTGAACTGAAATGTCCTTTTCAGAAATGCTTATTAGAATCAGCTGATGGTGATATTACAGATTTGTAGTATCTTCTAATTTTTTTTTTTCTAGTTTAAATTCATGGTGGCTTACAATTTCAATTCTCAACAGGTCAAGGCTCTTTTCATGGCTATTCCCTATAAATAAACTCATTTTTTCCTAACAAAGGGATATTGACATTTACCAATCGATGTTGACCAAAAAATAAAATAAAATTTTCAAAGCAATCCAAAAATAATTCAGGTGGTTGGGAATGATTTTTTTTTTATATTGCTAGGTATTTTTTTTCTTTTTTACTCCAAGTCAAATGCAAGATTACTTAAAATTTATATCCCAAAAGAATCCCCTATAAGGCTCAATTTTATCATAATTAGCATAATTATTACACCCATCAATTTGGACTAATCTCCAAATTATAGAATATTTGCTTCTTAGTAAAGTTGATCCTAAATTCCTCAAAGACAAAAAAAAGGCTCAAGTTTAGTTTATCATATGCTTGCCTATGTCTTATATGTTACTCTCAAACAAATATTTTGTTGCAAATTCAATGGCACTATTATATTTTTTTTTTACATAAATAAATAACTTTATTTCATATGACAATGGTCAAACTTCAGTTCACCAATAATTGTTTTGATCCATTATTATTAAGAATAAAAAAAGAAGAAGAAGAATGATTATGATTGTTTCATGATGTCATATATATATATATATATATATATATTAATGAGCCTAGTGTACAAGAAATAGAAAATATCTTTTGAGATTTAAATACTAAGGAATGCATAAGTTATTTCTAGAACTGTACATTTGTTTGAATTATTATTTTATTTATCGGATATATATATATAAGGGATTCGAGATTTTTTTTTCTAATATTATTTGTTCGATAAATTGTAAGGATAATATATGATTGAGCACTTTCATCTGTTGAAATGGAAGAAAAGAGACAAAAAAAAAAAAAAAAGAAAAGAAAGAGAGAAGGTAGAAGATAGGAGAGGAGAGGATGAAATGCAAAAGCTTTTGGCTTTGTGTGATTTGCTTTGGGCGTGCTTGGCACCCATATAATTGGGACATTGACGCGTGACGGATTGCACCCTAATTTTATGGTTACACGATCCTTGATTTGTGTATAATGATGGTATCCCTTTCTTTGCTTTAATGCTAAAAAACTCTCATCTTCACAATAGGATATTGATTTAGACAAGTTCTACCCAAACTAGTCAAAATGATTATTATTGTTATTAATTAATTAGTTAATTAAACAATAATATCAATTTATCAACTAAATCATCTATTTCCTCCAACTGAAATTGCTTTTGAAAATTGGGTGAACTTGATAAGTAGGATACTTTGATAATAATCAAATATGTTGTTGTTGCATACAAAATGGAAATATAATTGGAGAAAGATCTATTGTTTATTTACTATAAATTTTGCTGTGGTTGGTGAGCTACGGTCCTACCGTATCTCTACCAAACTCATACTCTTTGGGCACGTTTTGGGGGGTGCAAAATCTAAGGCAAAAAAGTATGAGATGAACTAGTGTTTGCTAAGCAAGAAAATCCAACAACCCCAACATTGCTTTATAGATTGATTTTACACCTTGTATTACCGCTTTTTACAAAGCATTTAGTGTAGAAAGGTAGGAAGATATTAGGGAAGCTTTTATTATTGCTTCATCTCTTTCTTGTCCATTTCTTTTTCTTCCATGGGCTCTAACTTGGATACAAGTAAATCTACATTGAAAGAAAGGATTCATGATTTTGTATTGTGAGGCAAAACTATAAAACTTTGGGTAGAAATAAACTTGCACTAACTTCTATGGTTTTAAACCTATATAAGTATACTTAGTGGATATTTTTTCAGCCTTGCTGGTAGTAGGAATCTGTTGTCATGTTAATGATTGCTTGGAAGCTTTTTGGTCGAAAGCTCTCAACTTTTCAGGGTGGGATGACCCGCAGATTTAGATCACTTTTGCCATTGGTTTCCTGATATCACTCTAGCAATTTCCTGTGTTTATCCTTGACTTGTCTAAATCCTTTTTGCTTTGATTCAGGCAAATCACATCAAAGGGTTTGCTTAATAATGAGGCTATGACCCTTTGAGACTGTTAATGAGAACAAAAGTTAAAGTGAATGTACAGTGAGTTCAAGACTAGTCCATTCCCACATAATGCTAACCCTGTAATCAAGCAACTGTCAAGAATAGATTATTTTGCAAAAGGAGAAGAAAAATACGCACCAACTGATAGGAGGCCGCCCTCACTTTCAATGACAATGACTGCCTTTTGATAGGCTCTTGATCCAAATCCAGTTTGTTAGTGAAAGAAACAACACATCTTAGAATTGGCCATATGATTCGGCTGTGGCCTAACGCTACCAATGAATCTTGTATCTCGCTAAAGAAATAATTCCACTTAATAGATTGTGCCTACATAGTTTGTTTGCCCTCCTAATTTGATATAGAACAAGCAACTATAGCAAGTGCATCAAAATCAAATCAAAGAGGAATTTTTTTTTTTTGGACAGAAATCAAAGAGGAATTGGATATTCAATACCCAAAACTCATGAGAATTCAATCTTCAACTCAAAATTAACTTTTTTCACCAATTTTGCTTCACAAAAATTTGAAGTTTGTTAGGTTATTTTGAACTCTTTTTTACCAATTTCTTCATTGGGTTGGTCTGGTAAGATTCGGGCTAAAGTTTCATTGTGTTATGAAAAGCAAATCTAAGCCCAAAATCAAGAGTTTTAAGATGGGGCCTACTTGGATTCTATATGGGCTTAGCCCTTGCAAGCTAAGCTTACCTTGAACCAGTTTTGGGCACACTGGCCCACTAGCCCTCCCTATGTGGAACATAGCTACTACTACCTTTGTATTTTCCCTTCCACTAACCCTGACGGCTGCTCTGCTTCTTTCCCCTCCCAAGGTCTGTGCCTCTCCATTGAATCCAAATGGTAAGCTTTTCTCTTCAACTTCTTCTTTGCTTCTATTTCCTTTGCTTTGAAGAAAATGTAATAAAAGCAAAAGAAAGTAAGGGAAAAGGTGGAAAATTCTGAGAATTCTTCATTTTTCATTAGGAAAAATTAGTTTTTTTGTTATACCCATCTGCTTTTTATTTGCTTTTCTTGCGTTTTCTCATTAACCAAATAAAGCATATGCTGAATAGTTATTTCTGGCGTAATTTCCGCCTCTATTATTCTTTATTTCTTATGCTGTTTAATTTTGGGAGACTCTTTTAGCTAATTAGGAGCATGGAATAACTTATTTTTTTAATCCTCATATGTAATGCTTCTTTAAGATTATTATTTGAGGATTTTTTTTATTGTTGTGTTTCAAAAAATGAGTTTTTTCATATTCCAAGATCAATGTTTTTTTTATTCTTCGTTTTGTTTGCTTGTTTTGGCAGGCACCGAAGAAGGATAAGGCACCACCTCCGTCCTCTAAGCCAGCCAAGTCTGGCGGAGGGAAGCAGAAGAAGAAGGTGGGGTTTTCAATTTTGTTGAGTGTTTAAAGATGTGAAGTGTGGGAATTTGGTGTTTTCTTAATGTGTTTGCTTGATGAGTTGCCTTTATGGATATGAGCTTTTCTGTGTGGTTTTATGGCAGAAATGGAGCAAGGGTAAGCAAAAGGAGAAGGTGAACAACATGGTTTTGTTTGACCAGGCAACATATGACAAACTTCTTTCCGAGGTTCCAAAGTACAAGCTTGTTACTCCTTCAATCCTGTCTGACAGATTGAGGGTATGTCCGTGGCTTACCTCATTCTTTTTAGCTTTCTATTTGGGATTATTCTGATATTATTTCATTATACAGTTTTATAATCTAGACTGATGAAAATTGTATCATATCCCATTGTTTAAGCTGTAAAGCATGTTTAGTGTTTTTGAAGTTAGAGTTTGGTACATGGATATTAAAATAGAAGTTTACTGGTATATTACGAGAAACCTTGGAGGTTTGTGTTTTCTTTTGAAAACCTTTTCCGTGGTATAGAGTGAAACCTAGTTGATTGCTTTGCAACCGTTTGCCATCTGTTTCAAAGTTTCTTCTACTCGCATGATAATTATTTTGGATAACTTGGAGTGCTTATTGAGAAAATGGCTGCTCTCATGTGCAAGTGAAGTTTCTTTTTCATTCTTTTAACCTTGTGTCTTGTTCCCTATATTTTAAACCTTAATTGTACAGAACAGGAGTATGTTTGTACTTTGACAATTATGATCCTCTTTCTGCTTGTATTTGTCTGATTGGCAGTTGTTATTAGCACCTATTTTACCAAGAAGTATGCAGCATTCCTTGAATTTATAACACTATTAGTGAAGTTATTAATTCCCCATTCCTCTTCTGATTGTGGAACTATGTTATTAGTTTTGGCATCTTAATGGTAATGGTGGTTTGCTTACTTATTCTCCATTTTGTCAGATCAATGGATCATTGGCACGTAGGGCAATTAAGGATTTGATGGCAAGAGGTTCCATTAGGATAATTTCTGCTCATGCCAGCCAGCAGATATACACAAGAGCCACCAATACCTAGATGAGGGGAAACTGAACTATCAATCTGTCTTCTATGGATGATAGTTGCTGTTTTTGTTAGGGAACTAGTGCCTTTCTTATGAACTGTTATTTACATCTTTATTTTGTCCGAAATACATTTTTGCTCATAATTTAATGAGAAGTTTATTCTATCATTGAGTGTTTTTACCTGCATTTGATCAGTGCTATTTATTGTAATCTTCAGTGGTGGGGAGGGGAGGTTCTAATATTACTTAAGTTTTAATCAAGCATGCTTTGTTACGAAATTGTGATAGGATCTGGTATATTTGTTAGATCATACATCTTTTTTTTCCAAGTCCTATTGAGTTATAAGCTTGATCGAGTTTCGCTCAAGTGAAAATTAAGAAGTAATGTGTCGATCGGATTGGTTAAGTAACAAGAAATTTATGTTATAAAAAAGGGTAACAACAAAATTGATTTTGCATTCTCTTAGCATTTTTAATAATGCAAAGGATAATGCAAGGTTTTGTTTGTTTTGAAATAGAATATCTAAAGTTTTTATGCTGGAAAGCTAAAACATTTTATGAGTTCAGAAAAATACTCATCGATCACATAAATATATCCCTCACAGGATTAAGTATAATTGGTAAGAATTAACAACATACGGAGGGAAACATTTTATTATTTCTCAGAAGATTTCATTATATAGTTAAAAGAAATTAAGAAATTCATAACAGAAACATGGATGATAATCTTTATTTTTCAGTATACTATTTTGCAATAATTGTCATTTTTGGCAAGTTATCTCGCAAAAATCTTCTCAAATACTATATATGTATTTCTCAATGCCTATAAGACACAATTTCCAACCAGTCTCGCTACATCGACAAAATTCAGAGAAAAAGAAGATGCACCGGCCATAATTAAGATTCTTAAAAATGATCATTGATTACAAGAATTTATGCATGAGGTGTTAAACTATTCTTAAAAATGATAGTTGATTGCAAGAATCCATGTAATTAAGAACAAGTTAATTAATAATCATAATTTCATGAATTAATTTAATTAATAATATACTTTTGTTCTTAATTACATGAAATTAAAAAAAATAGTTAGGTTTCAAAATTATTCTAATCTCACACTTTTTCTTTGGGTATATATATTATAAAAAACAAAAGTATATATATTATAATTAATAATTTTATAGATTATAATTTTTGTAATGTAACACAAAATAGAAAGTAAATGTGTTTATATTTAAAATATATATATTAAAAGTATATATATAATAATAATAATTATATTCCTTATAAGTTAAACACAATATACATAGAATATATATATTAAAAGACATTACAAGTTAATTAATAGTAATATAGTTTTTTTTGTTGAAAAGAAATGTAAAATTTGAAACAAATTTACAAATTTGAAACCCTCTTCACTCTTTTTTTTTTATTAAATCGAGAAATAAATAAATTTGATTGTCTATTTTTTTATTTTTAATAGAATTTATACTTAATATAATCTTAATATATATATTTAAAAAAAAAACTTGATAAATAGGCAAGTTTTTGGTGATTTTCTTCCATACTTAAAATATAGATAATGGCAAACATAGTTGCCGTGAAAAAAATAGCCTGACTAGATCAGGCAGTCCCGCCGTTTTATAGGCGTGTGATTTTCTCTTAGAAACTGTTGGAAGACATTCTTGTTGTGTACAAGTGTGGCTTATTGATTAAGCCACTTCAACACCTCTACATATGTGGGCTTTTCCTATGTTTCGGCCTCAACCCTAGTCTCAACATGCTTGGTTCTCATTGGAGCAGCAACTGCCCCCCCTATTGAAATCACATTTTCCAAGCCTGAGTATTATATCATTACTTCATTGATCTTTTTCATTGAAGGAGATGTATTGCTTTGCTTCTACTCTCGGTGTGCCTTTGTGGTACGACGCATTCACAATACATTCTCTAAGATGGGAACTTATTTAGTTTGCCATAAAATGTTTTGAATTCTTATATATGAGAAACTATGATTACATACGTGACAAAAATTTTACTTGTAACATAAGAGAAGTTTAGAAGCCTAGATAATCTCAACAAAGATTTTCATACCATAGGTGAGCATCCTTCAAATGGAAGAAGTAACAACTCAAAGCTTAAGTTGTAAGTCCAAAAAATAACACTATAAGTATCATGGTAATAGGCTATTAGCTAGTATCCAATCCAATTATATAAAATTAGAGTACTTTATAATCTGGTTTGCAACGAATTCGAATAATAATTTTACTATTTATATTGGGTCGAATACCACCATTTAGGTACCCATTATGTTTTTTTTATTATTTTGTGTAATTAAAGATAAATTTATATTATTAATTAAATCAATTCATGAAATTATGACTATTAATTATAATTATTATTATATATATACTTTTAATATATATTTTAAATATAAATATATTTACTTTTTATTTTGTGTTACATTACAAAAATTATAACCTATAAAATTATTAATTATAATATATATACTTTTATTTTTTTTAATTTCATGTAATTAAGAACAAAAGTATATTATTAATTAAATTAATTCATGAAATTATGATTATTAATTAAATTGTTCTTAAAAGTTAATTTTGCAAGTTTAACATTTCTTTTTCACCAAAAATCTATGTTACCTCCTTTGTTTTGCAAAAACTTATATGACCTCCTAATGTTTTGCAAATTTAACATTTCTTTTTTCTCAAAAATCTAGGTTACCTCCTTTGTATTGCAAAATTTCTGTTTTAACAGACACTTATATATTTTTTATATAATTGGGAAAGATGATTCGAACCTTACTTTTAAAGCAAAACTAAAAATGCAAAAGCAGTAAAGAACCCCAACAGTATTGCGTCAAGGTGGAATTTCTTACAGATGAAGAGAAGAACGTGCTGGTAAAGAGTAATGGGAAAAAATAAATGGGTATAGAAGTATTGTTGATTGAACCATCTTTGCAAACGAGAAATATGATTATGAAGAGATGAGATATGGGGAAGTTGTCAGGGAAAAATTCCTCAATCTATGTCTTGATAAGAGAGTGGAACTCAATTTTAATAACAAAAGATGATAATGATAATCCTCTATCTAGGATCACTTATTTATAATAATTAAGATAAATCTTAATCAAATAGTTATTCTAATCTTAAATAAAGACTTAAAGTACTAAAATTCTAATAAAGATAGAAAAAAAATCTCAAACTAAATTAGATAAAATAAAATGCTAACGAAAATATTAATTAAAATAAATTTCCATATGCGCCTATAGGAATTAGATTCAATCATAACATGAAACAAATTTGTAATATCAAAGGAATCAAATTCAATCATAACATGAAACAAATTAAAAAGACGATTCAATTTTTGTCACATTAGCATCTTTGTTGCATTCAAATTAGCCAAGCAAGCAAATTTTTTTGAATCCTAGACAAAAATCAAATAAATAGTAAATTGTTAAAAAAATAAATATAATAATTTATTTATTTAATTATTATGAGGAAATTATTGAAAATAATTCTATGATTATTATTGTCAAATCAAGCGCTTTTAAGATAGACAATCAGATAGCTTTTCTACCTGTTTTTTTTTTCATTGGAACTTACTACAAATATCATTGTGTCTGTCTAATTATAATCAAAATAGAGAATGAGATAATAATAAATGTGAATATGTCGTAAAATTACTCGTACACAAATTTGATTTGCATTGTCAAAATAAAAAATGATATAATAATAAATGTGAATATGTTGTGAAATTTACTAATAAACAAGTTTAATTTGCACTACTTGAAATCAGGTATTAGCGTGATTTTAACTTGAAGTTGATAATTAGCATAATTTTAACTTCAAATTTATTTATTTTTTTGTCAAGTCAAAGTCAAGTACAAATACTTTTGATAAAATTAGGATAATAGATGCGCTTCCCTTGCATGATTTTGGAAGTAATCTGGAGAAAGGAAACCTCTTTCTGACAAAGGTAACACAAAAACTCGATCAAGCTTATAATTCAATAGGACTTGGAAGAAAAAAGGATGTATAATCTGACAAATATACCAAATCCTATCACAATTTTGTAACAAAGGATTCTTGATTAAAACTTAAGTAATATTAGAACCTCTCCTCTCCATCACTGAAGATTACGATAAATAGCACTGATCAATTAATGCAGGTAAAATACTCAATGATAGAATAAACTTCTCATTAAATTATGAGGAAAAATGTATTTAGGACAAAATAAATTATTTATGTTCATTGAGAGATTTCTGGTTCAAAACATGTTTACGTTCATTCACTTGCAATTTTATTTTTTAACCTTTTACTTTCTTGAATATGATATATAGGTGATGTCAACGTTAGAACTTAAATATTAAATTTCAACCATTTCCTAAAAGTTTAAGAAATTAACTTGGAATTATTGAATATCTAACTATCCAACTTAATTAATATTATTGTATTAGTGTCGTGACGTGCGGGTCCGGGAACCCGTCCGCCAGACGCGGGGCGAAAATTAAAATCGCAAGGTGTGGGAGTCGCCACCAATCTTTTTTATCTAGGTGTGATTGGTCACCTATTAACCCGATTCTTAATCGACAAAGTCCTAAATTAATTTTAGGTCCGTCGAAAGAACGAGAACTGGTCCACGTTTTAGAGATGGGTTCGGGAGTGCGGTTACGCACGGAGAAGGGTTAGCACCTCCGTGACGCCCGTTCTACGAACGGTACCATTCAATCTTAAGTTATCTTAATATAGCCTTTTCTTAGTTTAATCCCTATTTCATTAATTAAATTTTTTATTGAATTGTCAGACTGAGTTATTCACTTGGTCTTACGTATGCATATGATGCAAGCGTAGAATGATGTCGTGACTTGTTTATTTTAAATGATGGAGTCGGTAATCTTTTATTGGAAAATTATTCGAAGACTATCCCAACGCTTTGGTGAAGTCTCGAAATTCTCCTCACCTAGAGATATCCCCGGAAGAACTCGTCTCTACGAGCTCCTCGGGGAAATCCCATCATCGGGATTCCCGCGCCATTTGCAAAATAAGAGTGGCATGCAATGACATTATAAAAGGATGGTATGTACATGTACGCGTTTATTGATTATTTAAAAATTTTGATTATTTGTTATTTATTATTTTTTATTTATATATATACTTTATTTTTTGGTCTTCTATTTAAATCCATATTTGTTGTTGGCCAATTTTTACTTGGTTACAAAGCTTATCTAATAAAATAATTAATTTTTAAACGATTGGATCATTTAGTAATATTTATTTAAATTAACAAAATTTTCCATATATATTGTTTTCTAACGATGACTATTAGGCTTAAGGGGTTTTGGAGTTTAGAGTTCGGATTTATCCCGACGCTTCGGTGAAAATCCGTCTCGAACTTCGTACCCGGAAAACATCCGCCTGAAAGAGGCAACTCTTTGCCCCTTTTTTGGCGGTAATACTCAAATATTTTCTTCCAACTATATTATTTATTATTATTATTTATTTATTTTTCATTTTATTATTATCATTTTTTATTTTATTTTATATATTTTATATATTTTTTTATTTTTATATTTTTTTTATTTTTTTATCTAAAAATATAATATAATATATATATGTATATTGAATTATTATTGTTATTATTATTTATTTTATTTTTTGCAAACCTTCAAATATATTTATAATATTAATATTTTTTATTATTTACATATCTTTATTAAAGCTAAACAAACAATTAAAATAAACTAAATAAGCCCAAATCCACAAGAAAGGGGTAAGGCCTCACCTTGCTTGGGCCGGAAGGATGGCCCAAGTTGTCTGGGCCACGTGGAGGTCTGCCTGGCCCGCTTCCTTGGTCCGCTCGGCCCTCTCCTAAACGCACCGTTTTGGGGCTCTGGGGACTCCCTCAAACGACGTCGTTTTGGGGTCGACCCTTTGAATTCTTCCCTCTGTCGAAACGACGCCGTTTTAGGCCTTGGACTCGTGTATATAAACCCCGCTTTCGTCCTTTCCTCTCATTTTCAGCCTTTCAGTTTCTCTCTCTAGCGTTTCCTCTCCCTTCTCTCTAAAACTCTCCTTTCTTCTCTCTTCGCCGGCGCCGGCGCCCTCTCCTCTTTTCTTGGTTTTCTTTCTCTCTTCTCTCTCTCCCGACGGATCTCTCTTCTTTTCTCGGTTTTCTTTCTCTCTTCTCTCTCTCCCGGCGGATCTCTTCTCCTTACGTCGGCCGAACCCTCTCTTTCCGACCGTTCCTTCTTTTTCTCTCTCTCGCTTTCTCTCCTCAGATCTCACCCCTCTTTCCTTTTTTGTTGTTGTTGTTTTGTTGTTTTTTTTTCTTTTTCTCCTTGTGGCTAACTGCTGTTGATTTTCTCTTTTGTGCAGGGTTTTAAAGAGCCCAGCCATCCCGATTTTTTTTTTATTTTTTTTTATTTTTTTTATTTTATTTATTTATATTTCTTTTATTTTTTAATTTATGTGTCTACAATTAGATGTAAGATTTTGAGTTTGAATCCGCATGCAAACTTCATCCATTTCAGTTAATTCTTCACCCAATGTGTTGTTCATTGGGTATTATGTGAAATATAAGCCTATGATTTACTGGGCTTATACATAAATGTGCTTGTTAAAATTTAAATTTAAAGTTGGACCCTCTCCAACAGCGGGGTAATTGCTCACATAACCATATATATACGTAGAACTCCACCTTCGGGAAAGCCTTGCATGTATTTCCTCAAACCTGGGCTAAGCATAGCACTATACTGAAGATGGGAGCTGAAGAAAGCAAAAAATCAATATTGTTAGGCTGAAGAATGCGTGGGACTTCCCAAACGCAATAGTTTGGTTTGCATTTTGACTAGCCTTAGCAATTTGAGAGAAACCCTAATGAGTCTATATTGCCAGCCTCGTTTGTTGGCTTCAACAATTGAAGATTCGTGCTGGCATGCTACCGCAGCTGCTACTGCCACTACTATTATTGTACCAAGCGATTGTAGAATTTCAAGTTAAATGCTCATCATAATTTGATGGCATCGATCACTAATATTAAGTGTTTAGAGTGCAATTTGATTTCATCAACGATTAATTTTAGTGGAAAAGTTTAAATAAACTTTTGTTTTCCAAAAAAAAAAGTTTAAATAAACTTTTTGTATACTTTCTCTTACCTTTGTTTTCCAATGAATTGTGATGATTTTGAATTGAGTTCAATATAAGACGAATTTTTATATATATATTTTTGAAATAAGAGGAATTTGAGTTCATACTTTTTAAATAGAGAAATCATACGTTAATAATAAATCAAATTAAAAATAACAGAAAAATATATGAAAATTTATGTGAAAAGTAAATTTTCATATTAATTAATAAGCAGAAGACTTGGAAACACTACTATAATATTATAGCAGAAAAATAATTAAATTACTTAAAGTACTCTAATTTGTCTATCCCATGACACCAAAGCGGCAGACAAAAAACCCTTTATTACTTCTTTTGTTAGAAAAAATTTTAAATACGAAAATCTCTAAAATATTTTACTTGGATGCCTAACGGCTAAGGCTAACTAAACATAAAAGAGTAATGTTAAAGAAAACATGCATAAAAAAACACCTATGTTTGATTGCTTGACACTGCTTGCCGATGAACAGTTCTTCTTCTTCTTCTTTTTCTCCTCTTTCTTCCTCTGCTTTTCCTCCTTCTTTCTCTCTTTTTCAGACTCCGAAGAGAGCTGTTGAGACTCTGCGGGAGTTGAAGATGTTGGTGTAGGTAGACTGCTGTTTATCGTGACCATATTCATGGGCTGTGAAGATGATGCTTGTAGGAATTGAGACAAAGGCTGATCATGGTCAGAATGTGTTGTTTGGGGCATTGAGGTGGAAGCAACACTCAACAAAACAACGACTAAAACTAGGATACAATATGCTTGGGTTAACATCGTTGCCATGGTGGTGTTGGTGCTAAAGCTTTGGTTGAAACTTGAGATAGTAACACGAGGCTTTGGTTTTAATTAGATGGTCAACTGCAAGGATTTATATTAATGGTTGTTAGGGTTTTATGATGGTTCATCTTATTCTTGGTCATCACTCATTGTAATATTACTATACTGAATATTTTCAAAAGAAGGCAGCTGCTAATGCATTTATATGTTTAAAAACAGAAAGTACACAAATTCTTAATACTTTTTCTTTTCTGAATTCGATATCCATCTTTTTCTAATGCACTTATATGTTTAAAAATAGAAAGTACATAAAATTTTAATACTTTTTCCATTATATCCATCTTTTTCCTTTTTTAATGTTTTAAATATTACATTCTCTTTTTCTTTGTTTATACACTTAATGTACTTCTTAAATTTTATGATTTTTTTCAATTTTTTATTACAAAAAATCATACATAGAAATAATATAAAAAATTAAATATTTTAATTCAAAGTTTTTTCTTCAATTGTTTTCAGATGGTTTTTATGGAAGGTATACAAAATAAAAATAATGAAAATCAAGTTAAAAAAATATTCAACTGGTAAGATAAGTTTTTGATAAAAAAATGTTAAACTTTCAAAATAGCAAGAATAACAAAAGTTTTTGAAAAAAAAAAATTGTTAAACTTGCCGATGAACAGTTTTTCTTCTTCTCCTTCTTTTTCTCCTCCAAAAGATTTTCTTGCAATATTTGAAAAGATTTTTGCAAGATAATTTACTGGAAATGGCAATTATTGCAAGATAACGTACTGAAAAATAAAGATTGTCATTAATGTTTCCGTTATTAATTTCTTAATTTCTTTTAATTATATAATGAAATATTCTGAGAAATAATTAAATGTTTCCCCCATGTGCTGTTAATTCTTAATAATTATACTTAATCCTTGAGCAGGATGGACGACTCATAAAATATTTTACATTTTGAATAAAACAAGCCTAAGTCATAAAATCTTTAAATATTCTATTTCAAAACAAACTGACCTTACATTCTCCTCTCGAGAGTAAAATGATAAACAACATTGACCAATTAAATCCTTCGCATTATTAAGAATGTTAAGAGAATTCAAAATCAATTTTTTGATTACTCTTTTTTAAACATAAATTTCTTGTTACTTAAACCATCCGATCAACAAAATACTTCTCATTTTTCACTTGAAGGAAACTCGAGCTAATGGTAGAATAAAATTTTCATTAAATTCATAGTAACAAAAATTAATTTTAACCCCTCGATCAAGTTTGTCAAAAAAAGTTATTAATTTTCCAACTTATTTTTTGTTGTATGGATCAAATATACAATAATTTAGATATATTAGGACGCTAAAGATTGGTGGAAGGGTTATGTTTTTTTTTTTTTTGAAAATTGGTGAAAGGGTTTTGTTAGGTTGAAGCTAAAGATGCTCCAAACTTCAAGCCTGTGGGTATGGCTATGATTTCTTGTTGCCAACCGAAGGTCTGAATATGGCTCTCATAGGCAATCGGTTCTGTGAGAAGGTCTTTTGTAGCCAACCTGGTTTTTTTTTTTTTCCTAGCGTTGGGTTGTCTCACCTCTTGCTGGGAGACTTTTCTATAAATTCATATATTTGCAATGAAATTACTCTGCGTGAAAAAAAAAAAAAAAACAGAAAGGCGCGAATATGTTTATTAATCTTTGTATTATTTTATCAACCAATTTGTAACATTTATTTTTTATTTAGAAGTAATATGAAATTTTAATTTCAGGAAAATCTTTGTCAGTGATTGTCACATCAATATTTTTGCCACATCAACATGTGCTATGTCAGTATTTTTATCATATTAGCACATAGTCAATGCCATATCAAGAAGAATGTCACATTAGCTTGACTAAAATGCCACGTTAGCATACTTAACCATGAAAATTTTATGATGCTAGAATTAAGGACCGAAATTAATAAATTAGAAAAATATGAGGACTCAATTGGTTAGATTCACAATTTTTATAAAATATATGAACTAATTGCATAATTTAACTAATTATTTTTAAGAAGATATCATTATATATAGTTAAAAAAAATTCATAACGTAAACATTAATGACAATCTTTATTTTTCTGTATATTATTTGGCAATAATTGCCATTTCCGGTAAGTTAGCTCGCAAAAATCTTCTCAAATATTGCAAGAAAATCTTCTCAAGAAGATACTATATTTGTATTTTTCAATGCCTATAAGACACAATTTCCAGCTAGACTTGCTTCATTGACAAAATTCTGAGAAAAAGAAATGCGCGGGCTAATAAACAAGATTCTTAAAATTAGTCTTTGATTACAAGAATTTATGCATGCGAAATGCTGCACCTGATTGTTGTCCATGGCAATTTAGAGAAGATAGGAAGGATAACGCCTTTCACTGGTGAGGTAAGTCATCTAGGCAAATGAAATGGTCATTTCTCCAGTAACGATTTTGCATTTTCATGGGGATCATTAATAGTGTGATATTTTGCAGTCCATAGTTTAATAATGCAACCTGCCCTGCCAGGGAGAATATTGGAGAATTCTCTTGGTTACTAGTGTTCGCAGCTTCATCAGGGGCAATAGCTACATCCTGCGCTACGAAGGAGAGAGTAGGGTTCTCTTGGTTATTATTGTTCGCAGCTTCATCAGAGTTAGTAACTACAACCTGTGCTACAAGGGAGAGAGGAAGCTTCTCTTGGTTATTGCTGTTCGCTCCTTCATCCATCTGAATTTCTCCTGAAGAAAGGAGTTTCCCAAGTTTGCTTCTCTTTGATTACTCATTTCCTCATTAATCCTTGAAGGATCCGTTTGAGAGTATCCAAATTAGACTCGTTAAATATATTCGGAATGACTAGATTGTGATCTAGAAGATCAATGTCAATAGTATCCTTAGTGGAATTGAACTAAACAGCTAAGTCCTCGACCAAGATTAGGAATATTCGGGTTGTTTAAACTTCCATTTCTCAAGTTTGTTTCTATTTGGGGTCAGGGTAGTAGGCTTATTGAACATGGATGTCGAAAGAGCCATGGGTCTAGGAGCCGATAAGAGATAAAGGTTACAAGACTATGAAAGAGGCTTATGTATGGTATGGAAATCTTTGTTAGGATTATCTAAATTTCTAATCTTATCTTTTGTTAGAAGTAAGTTTGTTTTTAATCTTGTGCTGGGGTGGCTTAATCAATAAGAAGATTGTTACAAAAGCACAAACTTATAAAAAGGCAAGTATGCGTGATGCAAGGAACAGGTTATACTTAGATACTCTTAGCATGCTTGGTTAGAGGGAGTGAAATAGCCGTTCCCCTTTTATTCTTATTATCTAACTATTCTTGTAGTCTTTGAGAAACCTGAAGGGCCATTATCAAGGAGATTAGAGTAATGGTTATTCCACACTTGGAGAGTAGACAAAAAAATTATTATTGTACAAAATTACCTTTCATCAGTTTTAAAAATTATCCTTTGATATTAGATCTAATTGGTTCATTTTTCACATTTCCTTTCTCTCTCTATCTCCCTCTCTCCTTCTTTCTCTAGATTAAACTAAAATTTTACTATAAATTATGAAAATTAATATTTTAAATTTTAAAATTAAATTAAAATTTTAATAAAAATTATAATACTTAATATTTAAAATTAAATTAAATTTTTAATTATAAATTTTAAATATTTTAAAAATAAGTAATAAAATAAAATAATGGTATTAATTATAAATTATTAATATTTTAAATTAAATATAAATTATTAGCATTCTAAAAATAAAATAAAATAAAAATATATAATCATGCTAAAATTTTAAAAAATAATTTAATCATATTTTCAATAAATTATTAAAAAATAAATATTTTAAATTAAAAACAAATATTATGACAAAAGATATTTTTGTTTTTTTTTTATCACATATTCCTTTGTTATTTCAAAACTACTTTTATGAACCAAATATTAAAATAAGTCATAATAGTCATTTCTACCCTATTCCATTTCATGAACCAAAGTATATAATAATTTTCTTATCTTATTTTATTCTCACGAAACAGAATAACAAAAGGCCTTTTTGTTTTTTTTATCACATATTCTTTTGATATTCTAAAGTTACTTTTAGCAATCAAATATTAAAATAAATCATAATAATCATTTCTATCCTATTCTATTTCATGAATCAAAATATATAATAGTTATTCTTATCTAATTTTTATTCTCACAAAATAACTATTCTATTCCCTCTTTATTTCATTCCGCGAATTAAATATACTTTCTCTTTCTCTCCACCATTATTGATATTTTATTGATTTACATATGGAAGAGAGAATAAATCTTCTATTACCTCCCATCATTATGCAACAACTTTTTTTTTTACCAAAAACCTATGTTTTGTAGTATTTTTTTTGTCAAAAACCTCGGTAATTTCTTACCATTTTGCAAGTCTAACATTTCTTTCGTAGACCTAATTTTCATTTTTTTTTATTTTGTATTAAATCTATTGATTCAAATCATTTAAAAAATTTATTATGGAAATAAAAAACTATCCGGAAACAATTCAAGAAAAAAAAAAAAACCGGCAACCAACAGACTAACAACATTAATAACTAATTAATGTCACTATTATACATTATTTTTTTAAAAAAATTATTAAATCATTTACCTCTCCCCAAACCATCAGATCCATACAGCTACAAAGTAACTATAGTTAACCTATAATTATGAACTCTTTGGTGAACACGCTTAACTCGCTAACATCAAAAAGAAACACTTCAAATTATTTTTTTTCAAAGGCAATAGCTATTACTATAAAAGAGGGTCAGAGGTGAACCAGTGCCCTCAAAGAGTCTGTACAAAGCTTCCAGCTGAAGCCAAAAGGGAAACAAAAGTTCCTCTCCAACTGCAAAGTAAAAAGGCTGCGGGGGAATCACAAATCATAGCTACAAATATAAGCAAAAAAATTGAATTACACGAGATGGAACTAGCCGATGACCATGAAGAAATCCGGTTGACGAAGAACGTCAGATTTTGCCAAGTTGTCGGCTATGTCGTTTGCACTCTTTAGGATGTGGGTGAAACTCCAATTAATGAGATTGCTTTTAAATGACTAGATCTGAAATACGAAAGGTCGCATTCTCTATGCTGCTTAATGAAAGCAAAAATGAAATTAAAAAAGAAAACCTATTTGGAAATATTTTCACCTCGTCTAAACTTATTGACTACTTGTCAATTTAAAAAGAATGTTCCATGGAATTTATGCTCCCTCGGATGCAATTGCAACATTTTTACCCATACTTCTCCACTCGAAGCAATTGTAATGTTTAAGGAATTGAATTCAATTATAACATGAAAAAAATTAAAGAGACGATCTGATTTTCATGACATATAATTTTTGCTGCATTTTATTTAACTGAGCACGGTGTTCTTTATGAAGTAAATTTTTTTGAATTATAAATAAATAGTAAATTGTTAAAAATTTAATTATTACTTTATAATTGGTTGAAGTTGAGTATTAGCATATTTTAACTTCAAATCTATCATACATGAAAATCATATGATTTTCAACAAAGTATAATTAAGTGAAGCTAAATGGCATAGAACAAAGTATAATTAAGTGAAGCTAAATGGCATAGGTGAAAATGAGATTGAGTTGAAAAAACTAATAAAAAATAAGATTGAGTTGAATTTTTTTATTTAAAAAACCAAGTTTTTGAAACTTTAGGTTTTTTTTAATTGGAGGAAGGGGATTCGAACCTTACTCTTTAATTAAGAAAATCATACACCAACCAACGAACCAAATACTCAATTACAAAATTTTAGTTTGACAAAAATCATTAGTCTACGTTCTAAGGGCATTTTAATCAGAATTTATTTGTTGCAACTATGCTATTACTAAATACATTCTTACCCATTATAATTTTTATACATTCAAAATCTACCCTTCACTATTACATATGCAAATTAAAGATGACAACAATCTATTATCTTAATATTCAATTATACTTTTCTATTATAATTATTATCAACATTCACATATTTAAATTTTGTTTATTAATTCCAGACACACGGCATATAGTTATATTTACAATATGAAAAATAATAGTAAATGAAAAACTAATGGAACATACAAGGTCTATTCTTATCGGAATATATATCACTCCAGGAAGAAAAATGTGTGTTTATATAACCCAGCAAGTCGAACAACCAGAAGAAAAACCCAGCCAATTGAAGAAGAAGAAGTGGCAATTATAAAGAAAAGTGCCAGAGGGAATCGCTGAGGAAGAAGACGAAAGAAGGAAAAAAACCTAGCCAGTCGAGGAAGAAGACTCTCGGTCAGAACAAGGGACATTTTTCCAAATGAAGGATAAAAATGGTAGATCAGTTTTTTAACTTTCCAAAATAAGTTGCAATCTGAGATTGTATCGATTTTTCATTAAAATTACATTATTTTCATGAACTGTAATGTGATTACAATATAATGATATATAAAATTGATTTTATTTCTTAATCAAAACGTTGTAATATAATTTAAAAACTCATATTATAAGAACTTTTGAAAAGATCTCTCTTACCAAAGGCTCGGATTTTCCAATAGAGAGATTAACTTAAAATTGTTATGTTGATGGAATGTTTGAGAATCATACACGAAGTTGAGTTCCAAAATTAATGATGTTGCTGTATATCTTGAGACAAGATTTGAGGTGGTTATTTTGTTTAGATTGTTTTCAATATCCTTTTGTAGTTTGGGTGTTTCATTTTAGAAGAAAGTCAACGTATTCTTCAACGGGTCTTTGGAAGATATCACTTGATTTGTGTATTCATCCTTATTCTATTGTAAGCTACGTCTAGTCCTCAGAAGTTGCAATCGGACGGGCGTCGGCCTCGTGCAACTCTCGTTGAGGTCCCTTCTATGAAACGTCTGTTGTATCTTAATAAACTTCCTTCGCCTCCACAGCCGGCTCAATAATCGTAAAAGTTAAAGTTAAATATTTAAATGAGATATTTTTATTATAATTAAAAAAATTATTAAAATTTTATTTTTTTAATCTTTTGATATGTAAAAGTTTTAATTAAACTTTTGTATTATAAATTGAAAAAAATATAATTGATTTTGTATATAAAAAATAATTATTAAAAATTATTAAATATATATTATCTTCATCGATTGAAAATAAGAGAAATAGTTGATAATTAATAGTATTATAAGAATTGAGAAATGATAAAAAATTAAAATTTATTAAGCAAAAATTTAATCTAATTAACACTTTATAACCCTTTTATTGTGTGCCTTTTATCTTCACAACTTATATAACAAATCAAATCTAGAATTACTTTCTCAAATTCATATTTTCAATCATATAACATTCTTTTTTTCCAAAAACATTTTTTAATAAGTTTTTTTTTAATTGGATGAAAGGGGATTTCAACATTATTTTTGAAAAAGAAGATGATACACCAATCAATAAATCAAATACTTGAGTGTAAAAATTTTCTTCTAAGTTACTTGAGCTTTACGAACCAAAATGGCAAATCAGCTGCCAGCAGGAAAAATCTTTCAAACAGCTTATAGGGTAGGGAGGATGATTCTATATTTTATTGGCTACGTTTCCTAGTCATTAGTGTTTCACAATTCATCATTTGGTTCCATATTCAACAAATTAAGCAGATGCAATATTCTTTTGGGAAATTAAGCAGGCTAAGAAAGAAAATTAAAATTCTTTACTTATTAAATTATATCAGATTTATATTTAAAATTTTTCTTATATTTGAAGTTTTAAAAATATATTAATATTATAAATTTTATGTGCACATTCTAGAATATATAAAAATAAAAATTTATTTTTTCTGAAAGGCATAAAAATAAAAAATGTTGATAACTATTTTTTGGGCGCTAGAGGATATTAATCTATATTATTCTTAAATTGTCTTTATTACTTGATTTTCATTTTTGAAACTTTTATTAAATAGAAAAACACATATGGATGAAGAGTCGAGTAGTTTGCACTTTCAAGCCAAAAACATAGTTATTAAGTGAAATAAAGTCATTACTTATAAAGTTAAAAGAATCATCTCATTTCTTATTCTTTACACTTATAAAACGTAAAATTGATTAATTATTGAAAAAAATTTATTAGAAAATGAATATATTAATAAGGAGAGGCATTAATCATAGTAAACAAAGCTACTCCACCAAATTCAAGGCGCTATTCATTTATTGCTCTAACTTATAAACTAGGCATCCACCATGTGAAATGTTTCCCGCAACAGCAAAAAGAGTAGTCTGGCCGATGATCAACACCATATGAAGAGAATATTGTATATTTCCAATACAAATGGATCGAAGAAGGAAAACGTTATCTTTAAATAGCCTAAATCTCCCACCCTTGCTTGAACAGCATAGCTCTATATAGGCAACTCTCTTCACCACTTGCTCCTGCAGAATTGCAACCGCTGCTTTGCTTTAACCAGCTCAGGAGTCAATAGTTTTGGTTATTTTTCAATCTTGTTCAATGGCTAACACCAATAATGAAGTCGTTCGTCCGTTGGTCAACTTTCCCCAGGATATATGGGGTGATCGTTTTCTATCTTTTCCATTCAATAGCTTGGTAAGTGACAATAAGTGTGCCTCATACTGCAAGTGCATATTTCTAGTTTTTTCTACGGTATATATATATAGAAGAAGATATCTCATTTCTTGAACCTTACTTTTAGGGTACAACTTAATTAACCCTTTATAACTTCTGTGTATTTGCTTACATATAGGACTTTGAATTATACTCTAAACAAGTGGAATCTATGAAAGAAATGGTGAAGGACATGTTAATGGCTTCTACAAGTGAACCAATAGAAAAAATGTTTCCGATTAATTCTCTGTACCGCCTGGGAGTTTCATACCACTTTGAAAATGAGATTGAAGAGCACTTAAATCTTCTTTTCGATTCGTTACCTGAACACATTGAGGATAACGATTATGACCTGTACACAATTGCAGTCATATTTCAAGTTTTCAGGTTCCATGGTTATAAAATGCTTTGTGGTAAGTGCAATCCATTATGTATGACTGGTAATTAATGCAAAATTTAACTGAGTTAGATTGGTGAAATCATTCTTTTTGGTGATACTATTCTTAAGAGAGCTAATTCAAATATGGTGGATTTTGAATCACAGATGTGTTTAGCAAATTCCAGGATGGTGATGGTAAGTTTAAGGAAGCACTGATTAGTGATATCAAGTGCATGATAAGCTTGTATGAAGCTAGCCATTTCAGAATGAATGGAGAACTTATTCTAGATGAAGCCCTTGCTTTTACAACAAAGCACTTGGAATCCTTGGCAAACCAATCAAGTCCCCATCTTGGAGAATACATTGTAAATGCCTTGTTCCGACCCTACCATCACGGTATGCAAAGACTTGAAGCAAGGCAGTACATCTCTTTCTATGAAAAAGATGAATCAAGGAATGATGTATCACTCAAGTTTGGAAAATATGATTTCAACCGGATACAGTTGCTGCTTCAACAGGAACTAAGCGTCCTCTCAAGGTGATTAATTTTAGCCTAGTCCCAGGTTTTCCCGTTCTTTTTCATATCCAATATTCTGAATCATTATTTGTATTGCAGTTGGTACAAAGAATTAAACCTGAAGTGCAAGTTTCCTTACGCAAGACAGAGAATCGTGGAGTCTTTCTTCTATGCGCTTGGGATATATTTTGAACCATGCTATGCTCGTGGGCGCAACATAATTGCTAAACTCGCAGCACTTGCTGGTATCCTGGACGATGTTTATGAGGCATATGGTTTATATGAAGAACTTCAATCTTTCACAGATGCTATCCAAAGGTTTGCTTATTTCTTTGTGTATATTATAATAATAATAATGGAAAAGGGATCTTTAAAAAAAAAATAATGGAAAAGGGAGAATATACATCAAATAATATTTTCAAAAAAAATTTTATCTGATATATATGTCGTGTAAGAACTCTTAAAGAAGAAATGTTAATTTTCATTTCCTTCCTTATTCAAAATCATATTCGTCGTGTGCTTTCTGATCACTTGCGAGTAAATTCTTATTGTTCAGATTTGATATTAGTGCCATGGATGAACTGACAGCAAACTACCAGAAAATCCTGTATGAGACTATCCTAGATGTTCATGATGAAGTGGAGAATCAGGTGCGTAAGGAAGGAAGATCCTACAGCGTCTCTTACACCAAAGATGAGGTAAAATTAATTTAGACCCACCGAGCTTTCTTGCAAAGGAGATCACCCCTTCTCCTAACATTACATTTCTTATGTTGCCCGTGCTTTAATTCTTGTATCTTTAACTGTTTTTTAGTTAAGTGCTGACATTACCTGAATTTTACGGTTAACTTTCATCTGATGATGGGAACGAATTAGTTCAAGAAATTCGTGATAGCCCACCAAGTTGAAGCCCAATGGAGGCATGAAGGACATTTCGCCAACATTTGATGAATATTTGGAAAATGGAGAATATTCATGTGGAGCCGTTTTAGCAATGACTCAGATCTTGATAGGAATAGAAGAAGCAGACAAAAGTGCATGTGAATGGATGATAAACAATGATAACAAAATTCCCAAAGCTCTCCAAATATCTGGCCGTCTCAATAATGGCATTGTTACTAATGAGGTAATTAGTCTATAACAAATTTGTGTTTTAATCAATTGTTTGATTACTTTAAAGCTTTGAATTTTGCATTTGAGTATTTAATTCAAAAATTATATGTATTATCATCTTCAAGAAGTGGATTCAAATTTTCTTCCTTCCAAAAAAATTAAAAAAAAAATTTGAATTTTTGTTTATATAATCATGTCTTTCCAATTGACGTATGGGAATCCAAATTTTGAAGGACGAGGAAAAGAGGGGATTTGCTTCTTCATCCGCTTGCTACATGAAGCAATATAATGTTTCAAGACAGGAAGCCATTAAAACATTTCGAGAAAAACTTGCGGTTAGATGGAAAGACATCAACGAGGGTTGCATGAGGACGACGCCTGTCCCGCAGCAAATTCTCAGGCGAGCACTTAACTATGCACGCCTACTAGATTTTGCTTACAGGGATGATGATCAATACACAAAGCCAGAGTTATTCAAAGATGGTATCACCAAAGTGCTCATTCATCCCATACCCCTTTAAGAATATGTTCACTTCTTTTTATCTGTTGCCAGAATTTCTATGCATATTATGTGTTTGGCATGTTAATTAATTTATTTATTTATTTTTAATAAAGAGAACAATGGACTCTGTCACCTATTGATAACATCTCTCAACAGTTTCTTCCGGGAGCTGTTACCCTTTGTTTAAGATGTAAGTTTAATATATTTATATTTTATTTTGTTAATTTTTATATAATATCATCTCTTTCATATATTTTTAATGTCATATATTTTATTTTCATTTCTTGTTATAATTTTATATATTTTATTTTTATTTCTTTAATATAATTTTTGTATATTTTATATTTTATTTTAATTTCTTTTACCTATATTATGTAAATTTTAATTTATTTTATTTTATTTTTAATTCTTATATTATATATTTTATTTTAATGTTTTTTATTTTAGTTAAAACATTACAAAATGTTTTTAACAAAGTTTTAAAGTTGAAAGATAAAAATATTTTTGACAATATTGCAGAGTGTAATATAATGTGATTATATTGGTTTTAGACTGCAATCACATTACATCTTTTAACTGTAATGTGATTGCATTGTAATCTTACATTATAGTGGTTTATTGTAAAACAAACACTGCAGTGTAATTTATTGGATACATTGGAGGGAATGTACTTTCGCTTCCCTCATACCAAATACTACTTAATTGCACCTGCAAAAAATTACAACTTTTGTGATTTTCATAAGAAATAAATTAAAATAAAAATACCCATTTCTTTTCTAGTTAAAAGTGACCGTGATCAATTGGGCTTGAATGATATTTTTAAAATTTTAATCTCAATTTATTTAATAATTTTATTTTGGATTATTAACAATATTTTTATATTTTATAATTAAAATGAAATAATTAATTGCTGACTTATTCACCAAACTTCTTAAGGTTTTCATTTTTTATACACCAAGCTAGGCATTCAAAATCTTCATACTATAACTTGATGGGGAGTATTAGAGCAATATTTTCTCTTAATTAGATCTTAATAATCTTTACATTTATCGCAAATCCATTTTCTTTACATATGTAATCAATCTCTTGAACATGTATTTTACTTTCTACTGAATATAAAACAGAATGATTTAATTCCAACTAATTGTAGTCATCTAAAAGATAATAAGCAATATCAGTTCATCAATTACATTAAAATAGCATCTAAAAACCAAACGAATATATGATTCTTTAGGTTTTCAGATGAGCCATTAATTAATTTATTAAAGTTTCAATCATTGCTCTCTTTTCTTTCATATTCTTTTGACCTTCTTATATTGAAATCTTTTCTTCATTTCCGTTGCATTTTTTTTGGGCTTTAAAGAAATTAAAAGATCAAAACCCAAATGCTTATTAAAACGGGCCAATAAGCTTAGAAATGAAGGAAGCCAGCCCAACTTATATTTGTCTGTACGGCTAATTCAAAGTCCAACTTCCCTTCTCTCTCCTCCCTGTGTCCAGACCCATCGTCCCCAGCCGACTTATCCTCCTCGTTTAAACCCACCACTTTCATCTGTCTATGTTTCCTTTTTATTCTCTGATTCCGTCCAGCCTCGGATCAAAACGGAAAATAGCCTCGTGACTCACGACACCCAGGTTAGAGCTACGCCTCTCCTCTCCTTTTCTTTTCTTCTGTTCCTCTTATTATAACTTAACTAAATTGCTTGTATGAACAATTGCTTTTTTTTTTTTTTTGTGGGTTTAGGCTAATATCTCTGGTGGCTTGATGAGGTAACTTAAGGGAAGGCAGTCAAAAACAAAAATGAAGTCGATTCAGGCTAATAACAGGGCCTTACCTATTAACTGTCCACATTTGTTAAAACCGCAATTCCTGCCGTCTTATCCGTATGTTGTATGTTTCAATGCTAAGCTTCCAGTTAGCAACTCCTTGAAACTACTAGCAAGAGCATCCCCATGTCAACAACAATTTGCTCCTCTGTTAAAGCACAAGAGATATGCATCTTTGTCGAAATGCCGGCAAGGAACTCCCCTTTGCAGACTAGGAGGTGAAGATAAGTCGGCTGGTGACAATGAGGTACTAAAGCTTTATCTTACCTTAGTGTTTTTTTTTGGCATAAATGCTCAATATATGTTTAAATGGTGGAGGGAAGAAAATGCTGCTTGAAACATGTTTTATTATGTATATAAGCTCAAGTCATATGTTTGTGTTCTCTTTTTCTTTTTTGGGTGGATGTATTATATGTTGAGAAGTTACTTGGTTCGAGTATTAGAATACCTTAAGTCAGATTGAAATGCCACTTGCGTTCGACTTAAACTTGATGCTGATTACATTGAGTTTTGAGTTATTAACCAAGTCAAGTTCGAGTGGGTTTGGGTAGCTTCACTCGCTCACACTCCTAGGGTTACACCAAATAACATTTGCCCTCGCACCCTATACATCTAATATTATAGGTTCACTCTGCATCTTTTAAAGTTGTAATTTTTCATTTCCGACAATGATGGAGAAATTGACATAGAGATCCCTTCTATGATCTGGCCAGAGAGCTAGACTGGCTCCACTGAAGGTTGAAATTCAAGTAGAAAATTGATTGGCTTTAACAGGGCTGTGGCAACATGAATAAGTATTTGGTTTGGGTGGGTGCGTCATGTTTTATTTGCTTAAGCAATTTTGCTTTGAATTTTTATCATATTCCACGGTTTTATCATTTTTTCACATTTTCTTTTAGATGGTCACAATAGAAAGGATCGATATCTTTGTATCTTGCATTTCTTTACTTATGTAGTTCTATTTCCCCTTTTTATCTTTTGATAGAAAGAAAATTATGTATTTTCTATCCCAGTACTATTGTTTTCTGAAACTGCCTTTCAGGATGGACTCTTAGTTTTCTCCCCTTTGGTTTTGTGGTGTCTTTGCAAGTTCTTTTCTGCCAACTAGAAGAATGGAGTCTTTAATTTTATTACTTTAACTGATGGAAGTTTGATGGAGGCATGCAGTTCTAGAATCCTGTTCACTAGTGGACGAAATGATTGAGAGAAAACTAGATGGCTGCAATTTTTTGTCGTGTAAAATACAGTTTTAATACTTTAGTGTGGAACCTAATAATGTGATTGAATTTCTTTATTTTGTTATCAGGGTTCACCTTGGAAAGCTATTGAGAAAGCTATAGGGAACTTCAGGAAAGAACAGTCAGTTGAGGATGTATTACGGCAGCAGATTCAGAAACAAGAATACTATGATGAAGGCAGTGGCAAATATCCACCACGTGGTGGAGGCGGCAATGGTGGTGGTGGGGATGGATCTGGAGGGTCAGAGGATGAAGGCCTTTCTGGGATCTTGGATGAGACCCTGCAAGTGATCTTAGCAACCATTGGCTTTATATTCCTGGTAAAAAGTGTTTCCTCTTTATTTTCTTTGACTCTCAGGACATAACCTCTCCTTTTCATTTTGCTGTGTTTGATTCTCAATTTTATATTCCTGGTGAAACCGGATAAAATAATGGCTTCAGTTAATCAATCACATTTTTGATAGGGGGGCTGAGGGGCATCCCTTCTCTCTTCATCGTGCCTCCCCACTCCCCTTTCATACAGATACACACATTCACACACATGGCTTCAATGCATGGATTATAAGTTCTCAAATAATAGATTTATTACTTTGCAACTGTGCTAAATGTTGGGAAGATAACATAGTAAATTTTTCATCTTTTTCTTTTTCTAAAACTGATGCTCTGAAGACTATATTTGCTTTTTATTTACATAGCATAATATAATCTTGTTTTCAGAATACATAGCCAAGCTATAACTTTTATGCATTATAAAAAATTCATTAATCCCCCCTTGTTTCAAGCTTTTACATGTAACTTTCATGTATTTACTCAAAAAAAAAAAAAAAGCTTTTGTTATACTCTGGTCTGTTTGTCATGAAAAATTCCTTTTTCTTTCATTCTTTAACTTTATGTGATATAATGGATATCATGTATGTATTTATGCATGTGTCTGATTAGTGCAAGTGTTGTCTAGAAAATGGTGTCCAATCCTATGTATTTCTGAAATTTTTGGCTTGATGATACCTCCTACAGTATGTTTACATCATTACTGGTGAGGAGCTTGCTCGGCTAGCGAAGGACTACATTAAGTTTCTCTTTGGAGGAAATAAAAGTGTTCGTTTGAGGCATGCCATGTACAAATGGAGAAAGTTCTTTGAGAAGCTGACTGAGAAGAAGGAGTATGATCAATATTGGTTGGAAAAGGCTATCATCACTACCCCGACATGGTATGACATCCCCGGCAAGTACAGACGGGTCCTCAATTCTTATCTAGAATCAGATGATGACGATGATGATGATGATGATGATGATGAGTACTCCTAAGTTCTGATGTAATTATCTTTCTGATCCTGAAAGATATTAGTGAGAATGTCATTCATGACTGTTTGTGTTTCTGAAAATGTTAGTCATTAACGAAGATCATCAATTTTGATAATAAATTGTTGCGTTTTGGAAAAACTTCACTGTGTATAGCAATTGAACAGCAAGGATAGATGATGATTATGCGCAATGTTCAGTCATTGAATAGAGCTGTAACATCGGATATCACGTTTTTCAACAATATTTGGGTTACTATGAAAAAGGAAAGCCTTTGGGGATGACCCTACCATAATATGCTAGGGCATTTTATTTTTAAACAGCGGGTGAAAGCCTCCCAAGTTATCTAGAACAGATGGAGCTTGAATGTGCTCAGGTGTTACTTTTGATTGTGAATGTGTGTATCTCTTGTTTAGAGAGTTGGTTGTTTGATTTGATGGTAAATGTGTTTTTTTTATCTAAAAAAGAGTTTGATTCCATCAAACATGGATCTTGGATGGTGGAGAAATTTCTAACTCAATCTGAGATGATTCAAAATACTAGCAACGATTGAATTGATCCATCCTCCTAATGGCTATCTGCAAATGTAAGGACCAAAGACTATAATGACAGGGCATTTATAGAAGATAGGTAACATTCTTCCCATGCATCGGTTTCATGCACTTCTTTAATCATTTCATTACGATCGTCCATTTCATGTAAGTCTGGCCGATCAACGATTATGATGAGAAGGGATAAGAGATCAGGACGACTTAGAATATCACCTCACCAATCACCATCCTGTGAGAATATAGACAGTACTCAAAGCCAAGACAAGACGTTGCCCCTTGTGCATTCGTTGTAGCACATTACACATCCCCGAAGTATAGGATTACTCTCTCTCAGGCAGCTTGTAATCTCGTGCACTCCCTCTTGAAGAGATCACTTGGGAAATTCATCACTCTATATGCGAACCGTCAGATGAAGCCATTAAAAAGAATCAGAGTCCCATGATTGGTTCTGTGCCGACTTTTGAGCTGCTGTACACTTTTGTTTCATCTTTCATTTTCTTCTCTCTTCCATTTTGTAAAAATACTGAGCCTTGCAAATTGAAAAAGTTGAATCTTCCTTCCTTGAAGGTAAGGAATGTTATCATTTGTTTCTTCTTTTATTTGTTTGATCATACTTTGAATGCTATAATCGGCGTTTTTACTGTTGCATTGATTCTTACATATCCTTTTTCTTTTCTTTTGTCCTTTTTGTTCGGCTTCTTGTTCCATGGTGAAGCTCTTTACTTTGAATGGGATTTGGGTTTTCTTTTCTTTTATTTTCTCTCTGTTTTCAACTGCAAGTTTTAATTTTTTTTATAAAAAAACACAGTGTATACACTACTTTTAAAGGACTTGCATGTTTGGTTTAGTGATTGGTTGATTTTTGCATGGTTAACTTGTTAATGCTACTTTGTGTATATTAGCTGTATATCATTCATCCCACAAAGATTTTGGTCTTCTTTCTAACCTTTTTCTTTATTTTCTTATTTTAATATGGAACTTTTTGTTGATGGAGACTGTTGATTCAGTTTGGAACTTTTATTTTATGTCTTTTAGACCTAAAAGTTATATGAAATTTCATTATGAATGTGATCAAAAGGGTATGTATATATATATATAGTGTGGCAGGGAATGCTTAAACTCGTTCAGTAGCTGTTTGTTCATATATTAGCTCCACTAAGCCATAAGCCTTTAAAGGCTATTATGTTAGGGTGCAATTTTTAAGTAGCCTGCTCCATGCTCTTTGCCCTTTTCCAAATGAATTACATTGCTACAAGTTATTAATTTCAGAATTATTGCATGTCCATGTTTTACTTATTTGGTTACTGATAAGTTTGAGAAAATGAAGAGAGTGTCAACTCGACAGGATTTAGATAAGGGGAATTGTTTGTAGATTCTTTAGAATAGTGTTGTTGTTTCTGATTGCAATATATATTACTCATTTTAGATTACTGTTTAAACTTTAAACTGATTCTCACTATTTTCCTTTTCCATATTCTGTTTGATATTTTTTAGAAATAGTATGTGAATTTCTTGAATTTGTGCTTTAGGAAATGGTTAATTTAGGAGACCTGAACAATGACATTCCCTTTGATGTGCTGTCTCGGTTGCCAACAAAGTATATGCCAAAATTAAAGTGTGTTTCTAAAGGGTGGAACCGCCTTATATCTGACCCCACTTTCATGAAGGTTCAATCCCAAAAGAGAGAACCACTATCAGGCTTCTTCTTCCAACAGAAGTACCAATGGTGCTATGATGACATAACTACTATCAGCTACAGTCCTGTTGAAAAGCAAGATGCTGAACTCCATAAGACAGTATTTAACTTCCTTCCTGAACATGTTGTGGTGCTGGCTTCATGCAATGGTCTGGTGTGCTGCCGCAGCTGCTTCCCCTTTCATGACTCTTGCCTATACATCTGCAACCCCTTGAACAATGAATGGTTAAGGCTAAAATGGGATGAACCTGACAAAGAAAACAGCTTTGCTTTGGCATTTGACCCATGTCAAGATCACATAGGCACATCAACCAATTTCAAATTGATCAGAGTGAAGCAATTTGAAACTAACAAAGAGGCCTTATGCTTTTCATTTGAAATATACTCTCCGGATAAAGGGGCCTGGAGGAAATCAGAGGAAATCTGCAAGTGCAATAGCAATCTGTACAAGAACAGAGGCATTTTTACGGAAGGGGTTTTGCACTGGTTGACTGATGGCGACGAAGTGCTGACCTTCAATGTGGAGAATGAACTATCATGGTTGGTATCTGTTCCACTTCCAGCCAGTGAGTTCAGGAGCATCCCAGAAGCGTGTATTGGTGATTCTGATGGCAGGCTGCATTACATCCTGGTGTCTGAATATGGATTTCAAGTGTGGTTTCTTGAAGATTACTTTGAATCCAGGTGGTCCCTGAAGCTTTGCAAAACTCTGGAGGAAATGGATGAAGAACATTCACAGTTCCTTTATAATTTGCGTGAGAGAGTAACACAACGGTTGGCAGTTGACATGGAACCATGGATTGATCCCCTGGCCTTCAAAGATGGGTATTTATTAATGAGGGTTTCTCGAAAGATCTTGCTATATAATATTGAGACAAACAAGCTGCAGCAAGTATGTTATCTTTCCAAGTTGGGTACCAGTTCCATCTGTTGCACAGTGCTTCCCTATACCTTAAGTTTGGTTCCCCTAAATCAGGCATAAGAGACCCTTTTTCTTTGTCCTTGTTTATCTTCTGTTGGTTAGGTGGTTGTTTATATATGGATCTTTTGATCAGATTCCTCCCCCACAACAATGGTACCTATCAACATTTTCCTGCCAATTCTATAGGATTCTTCAGCGTACTAATCATTTTTAACCAATTGGAGATTCAAGTGATTCTCCATCTTTCCCACCCCCCAAAAATCCATCCTTTCATAAGCACATTGAACTTATTCACCAAGTACCTAATTATAAACTTAATGCAGTTTGACGCGTTAATGCATCCATGCCTGCCATTGTACTGATACAGAATAATATGATCTCAAAAAGAAAATAATAATAATAATAATAATTACGATTTAAAAGAAAGTGATAGAATGTGTAAGAAAATATCAACTTTTGTGTTGATAACTTTTACATCTTTACACTTTTAAACCAAGCAACGAGAAAAGGTTATTCTATATATATATATATATATATATATATATTAGTAATAATGATATCAACATTGGGCCAACCAAATTTTATAGGGAGTTCATAATTACAACTAAAAAGTAATGGTAGCAAACAAATGTTTCGCCTAGCTTTAGTTTTCCAACCCACGAGGCCGCTGTTCTATTTCAGCGTAAGAACTTTCCACAACCATTTCTCAATCCTAGAAGAAAACCTTTGCTCCAAATTCTTAACTTCATGCACCCAAACCTCAAACTTGCTTCATGGACAAGCAATCCATGCAAAATTCATCAAAGGCTCAATCCCGCATTCTCTTTATCTCCAAAACCATATCCTCAACATGTACTTAAAGTGCGGAGACCTCATCAACGGCCACAAACTGTTCGATGAAATGCCTGAACGCAACGTGGTGTCATGGTCAGCGATGGTTTCTGGCTTTACCCAACATAGGTTTTACAACGAAGCTCTCTCTTTGTTTGTTTACATGATGAGGGATGGAAACTCAAGGCCTAACGAGTTCACTTTTGTTAGTGTTCTTCAAGCTTGTTCTTTGCATGAAAGTTTAGCTTTAGCTTACCAAGCTTACGCTGTCGTTTTACGTTTGGGGTTTGGGTCGAACGTGTTTTTAGTCAATGCTTTTCTGACAGCTTTGATGAGACATGGGCAAAAAGAGGAAGCTTTTGAGGTTTTCGAGAAGTGTTTAAATAAAGATATCGTGACTTGGAATGTTATGTTAAGTGGTTACTTGGAAAGTCCTTGTTACGAATTGCCTAAGTTTTGGGTTCAAATGAACAATGAAGGAGTTAAACCTGATTGCTTTACTTTTGCAAGTGTTTTAACTGGCTTGGCTTCTCTTGGTGAATTAAACATGGGTTTACAAGTGCATGGTCAAACGGTTAAGTCTGGTCATGGTGGTGAAATTTGTGTTGGGAACTCTTTGGTTGATATGTATATAAAGAGTCAAAGACTTTTTGATGGATTGAAAGCTTTCAATGAAATGGGTGAAAAAGATGTTTGTTCTTGGACACAGATGGCGGCTGGATGGTTAGAGTATGGGCAACCTGAAAAGGCATTGGAAGTTATTGGAGAAATGAGGATGATGGGTGTAAATCCCAATAAGTTTACTCTTGCTACTGCTTTTAATGCTTGCGCTAATTTGGCTTTTCTGGAAGAAGGGAAGAAGGTTCATGGGTTGAGAATTAAACTTGGGGTTGAGATTGATGTTTGTGTGGATAATGCATTGATTGATATGTATGCAAAATGTGGTTCCATGGATGGTGCATGGGGTGTTTTTAAGGTCATGGATGATCCTTCTATTGTTTCCTGGACGACAATGATAATGGGGTGTGCGCAAAATGGACAAGCTAGAGAAGCTCTTAAGATTTTTGATGAGATGATTGTGAAGGGTATAAAACCAAATTATATTACGTTTGTTTGTGTGCTTTATGCATG
Organism: Theobroma cacao; assembly: GCF_053813885.1. Lineage (NCBI taxonomy): Eukaryota > Viridiplantae > Streptophyta > Magnoliopsida > Malvales > Malvaceae > Theobroma > Theobroma cacao. The sequence continues at coordinate 45,879,304 of NC_142647.1, forward strand.
TAGCCAAGGAATGTTTATTGATGAAGCATGGAAATATTTCTCTTCCATGACAAGTGACCATGGTATCTCCCCTGGTGAAGATCATTATGTATATATGGTACATGTACTTGGTCGTGCTGGACATATTAAAGAAGCTGAAGAATTAATCTTTTCAATGCCGTTTCAGCCAGGTGCATCGGTTTGGCAAACTTTGCTTAGTGCTTGTCAAGTACATGGGGATATTGAAACTGGGAAGAGAGCAGCAGAGCATGCAATACATCTCAACAGAAAGGATCCTTCAAGTTATGTGTTGTTATCAAACATGTTTGCTGGATTCAACAATTGGGATGATGTGGGCAAATTGAGAGAACTAATGGAGACTAGGGATGTAAAAAAAGTACCTGGATCCAGTTGGATCAAAATAGAAAAGGACTGCTCAGTACCTCCAGCACCCAAGTATTTATTTTATTGAAGTCTGATTATTTGAGTTTTGTTCTTGATGAAGTACTTGTAAGTATGGAACCTAAAACCAATTAGTAATAGATAGAGGCTCACCAAACTTTAACTGATGTCTGATGACACGTCAGTTAAGAAACTCCAGAAAGGAGTGATCCAACTTCAAGACCCAGGTCTAAAATTTTTCTACATCTAAGTTGATGTGAACAGTTACAGGCTTAGTTGCAATAGAGGCAACTCGTAAGGCTACTGCCACTTGCTCTATATCTCCTAGAAAGCATAGATCAGGGCATGTTTTCAGGCTTTACAAACTGAAGTTGTGGATACAGGTACCAGGTAGCACAGCAATGCAAAATGAGTATGCAGGTTATTTAGAGATGATTATAGGTCTTATGAAGTATCTGTGTTTTGCCCCTATTTCCTCCAAACAGATGTACTCAGCAGAGGCAATCTCACCACTGTGCCAAACTAACCCCAGTTATGGAGACAGCAAACAGACGTGTAGACTAACACAAACAAAGCTCTTTGCTGGTGCAAAAGGAAAAAGCTTTGCAGGAATTACATCTTTTCTATTGTATTTTTTGGTCAAGCAATCATTTTATATATACATGTTGAAATTCATGTCAATTTCATGTTGTAGCAGCTATTCAGATCAACTCAATTTGGAAATGGTTTTATGGCTTACTAACGCCATGTATGCATTCTTCCTTTTAAGTTCTGCACCCATGATTCTCACTTGTGAACAAGGACTTCTTTCTTTTTCTTTTTTTTTTTTTTTCTCTTTGATCGAAGGATGGTTTAAGCCTTTATGTTTGGAAGAGTTTCTTTTTGATGCTCCAACTTCCATGCTCTAACCTGACTTGAAAGCACGATGAATATCGCATCCAAGTATTAGGTTCAATGGATCATTAAGTATTTGGTCTAAATTCAGCAAAATATTCGAATATTTGATTTAATGATAAATATATATATTTTATATTTAAAATAAGATTTAAATCTCTTCTAATTAAATAACAAAAAAATTTAAATTTAATGATAAGTATATGTTCAAAGAATCAATTTGAATTATTTTATGTTAAATAAAAAAAATCAATATCAAAACTCAAACATTTGATACAATAATGGCATGTTTATTTATAACATATTTAAAAAGAAGTATCAATGGGGTTTTCAGAATTGACCACGTGGAGGGTAGAGAGTGTGAAAGAGAAAAGATATTGAAGCAAAGAGAAAGAGAAAGAAAAGGGCGCAAAGAGATCAGAGTTTACTGTTGAAGTAAAGAGAGGGAGTGCAAAGAGACCCGTGTCTAGTTATGTTCAAAAAAGAAAGACATCAATTCCTAATAAAAAGTAATATTATTTAAATATATATTTATATTTTGCAAGATTGTTTAAATATATTTGAAAACCTAACACACTAAAAATTCAGGTGTGAGTCATTGAAGTCAAAACTCAAAATACAAATGGGAGTAAATTCTTTGAATAGGAAAAAAAAAGATATGCCACGTCATCAATCAATTTCCAACGTGGTATATTCTCATTTTCTCATTGGCTATCTTCACGTGTATCAGCTTTGCTAACATACGCCGCGCCACACCTTCCCTATCTACTCACTAGCTAGCCTACACCAGCAAAATGGATCACATTACTTTCCGAGAAAAAATTGAAAAACAAAAGTAAAAAAACAAAAAAACAAAAAAGAAGAAATACCAAAATAAAAAAGATGGCGGTCCGGGCGACGGTGTCACGGTTTCCGGTCGACTCCGACGCTCAAGAAGCTTCTGGCGTTCCATGGGGAATAACCTTAACGCCGTTCACCGCCAAAGACGAGAACGGTCAATCGCCGGTCTACGGATCGGACGGCCATCTTTTACCTCGATGCGAGAATTGCTACGCTTACTTCAACACCTATTGCGAGCTCGACCAATGGGCCTGGAATTGCTCTCTTTGCGGCACACTCAACGGCCTCTCTTCTCAAGCCATCGCCAGATACTCTCATCCTCAGTCCTGTGCTGAAATGATGTCGTCGTTTATCGATCTCGAGTTGCCTTGTAAGTGTTATTTGGTTACTGAGAAATGGGGAAGAAAGTGAGAAATAACTGAAATTTTCTTTTTTTATATATATTAATTGTTTTTTTCCCTTTTTGCTGTGTAGTGGAAGGATCGGATGAGGAAATGTTGCATGCTTGTCCGGTGTATGTTGCGGCCGTTGATTTATCGTGTGAGACTTTTGTTTTTGTGTTATTGATTTTAATTGTTTTTTGTTATGCACATTTTTTTTTAGAAAAATTACAATTATATTTACGATTGTTGTTGAATATTAGGCTAAATTGAGATTGCACTTTTTTCTCCTTGAAGACGTTCGTGTGGATGAAAACTTGTGAGTTGGATAGTCTTGAATGATCAAAAGAATTACTGAAGTTAAAGTACTGGATTCGCATTATTGTATTAGTTAATACCAATTCAAAGGGGAAAAGTACAAGATTTTATAAGAAACTGAAAATGGGTATGAATACAACAGGTGATAGGGACAAAGTGCTGAAGCACTTTTAAATTCTGCAAAATATTCATGCTTCTTTTCATCATGCTCTTTTTTTCTTGTACTAGCTCTTGATCCTCATGCTTCGCATGTGGAGTCCGTGTATATTTGCTAATAATAGTAAACTTGAATGTGCAGCAAGGAGTAGTTGTTGCCAGTCAACACAATATTATGGATGATTGCATTTTGCTTAATCTGCTTATTTTATACTTGGTGTAATTTTTCCTCTGAATGTTTAAAAGTAAAAGTTAGAGAAAAATATATGGAGTGCTTATGTTGCTTGTAGTATGACATTCAAAAACAAAAGCACTGAGTTGGTAACATGGTTGGTCTTTAACTCAGGTCTTCTCTTTAAGTGTTAGCAGATATAATGCATGATCGTCACCTGTTTATCTTCTTGTTTCTATACTTTAATGTACATAGGCTTATATATTTCTTATCTATTTGCAGCTTCCGAAGAATTTTTGGAACTTACTAAAAGTGCACTGCAAGCAGCATTGGAAGGTTCCTTATTGCTGGATCAAAATGATTCATTGATTTTGTTTATGCTTGATTTTTGTCCTTTGTAGGTTGATTCTTTTTGTTCATTTTCATTTCTATTGCAGCCCTTGCACCTGGGTCACTGTTTGGCCTCGCTACTTTTAGCCACAAATTAGGGTTATATGATGTTCAAGGGCCTATACCTGTTGTAAAGAATGTTTTTATCCCTCAAGATACAGAGGGCACCATGCCAATTGAGCTTGAAGATGTCATGCCTTTGTTACAGTTCTTGGCTCCGGTATGTATTCTTATTGCCCTTCATAAAACTTAGTGGTATAACAGGATTTATCTGGGTATCCATTTTTATCTGGGATAAGCCTAGTTGAGTTGTTCACTTATGATATTGTTGTGTGTCCTAGTTTGTATCAGTCAAATTACATTTAATTTGTATTGGGTGTATACGGTCTTCTAAGTCAATAACTCTGTACAGGTTGAAACTTGTAAGGACCGTATCACATCTGCACTTGAAACTCTGAGACCAACCACTTCATGGGAGAGAACCCCAGGGGCAGGTCAAGGGTTAGATGGCGTGTTGATGGGTGGTCGAGGTTTTGGTGCGGCAATGGAAGCTCTTTGCAATTACCTTGGGTCAGAATATGGAAATACATTTGCATTAGGTGTGTGATAAAACATAGAGGTTTTCTTCTGATTTTGCAAATGTGTTCAACTCTCATTTTTTTTTTCTCATTATATATGTCTAAATGATGTGCTACTGCTGTTGTCTCCTTTGGACATAACTGCAGCTAGAGTCTTTGCCTTTCTCTCTGGCCCTCCTGATTATGGACCTGGGCAGCTAGATACAAGAAGGTATGGTGAGCAATATGCTAGTAAAGGAGAGGATGCTGACCGTGCTTTACTTCCTGAGCAGACACCATTCTACAAAGATCTGGTAGATTTGGGTTGACTTTTGTTTTACCTAATCTTAGTTGTGTGGACTGGGAAATGTAGCATTGACATATAGTACAGGCTGCTGTGGCTGTTCAAGCAGGTGTATGTGTGGACATTTTTGCTGTCACAAATGAGTATACAGATTTGGCTTCTCTTAAATTTCTTAGCATAGAAAGTGGAGGCTCTTTGTTCTTGTATACAAATGCAGATGATTCAACACTTCCTCAGGACATGTGAGTACTATATGCTCCTTTAATTCTATCATAGGATTTTTATGGACTTTAAAAATGACATTTTATTGGTTAATGGCATAACAAAAGGATAATATAAATTATTATAACTTCTTTCTGGTTAAATACAATTTTTCTAGTTTATTCTTTTTACTGAGATGATATTTAGTGCATATTTTTATTTCAACACTTTGTATTTACTTGAGTTAATGACATGAACACTCCATTTCAGTTTTTCAATTAATGTTATTTTGCAGGTATCGAATGCTAAGTCGACCATATGCTTTTAACTGTGTACTACGATTGAGGACGTCTACTGAATTCAAGCCTGGCCATTCTGTAAGTGCTTACCTCATGCTTCTTTCAAATTGTGTTACTGGGAAACTATTGTCTATGGTTCCTGCTTCACTTCTTCTTTACATTCTTTTGCAGTACGGTCACTTCTTCCCAGATCCGCAATATGAAAATGTTCAACACATTATTTGTTGTGATTCTTATGCAACATATGCTTATGACTTTGATTTTGCTAATAATGTTGGATTTTCCAGGTATATATATTTTTCTTTCTTTGCTAGTATTGTCAATTGTTGAATTTGATGGACATATACTCAGCACTATCAAGCAGTAAGTTGCAGGGTTTTGATCTGGCATGGAGATTTATACTAGCTTAGTATTGTACTTTATGCTTTGAGTTGTCAAGATTCAAGAAAAGATGTACATTTTGCTTTGTTAGGATCTGTCTTACTGTCTCTTCTCATATCATGTGGGAAAATTTTAAGCTTTGTAGTCTGTAAATAATTATAGATTACACAACATTATTCTGATCATGTGTTATTCTTATCTTTTTCAATTTTTCATTATTTTAATTGCTTGTCTGGACGAATGGGGACCACCTAAATGCTTGAAACGTTACCCCTCCCCCCCCCCCCCTGGTCTTCATGTCTTCGCTGTTTGTGCTACATTTTTATAGTTGATAAACATTTGAGGAGCACTATTATTATAAGGTTCAGATTTCTTAATCATTTCCGTTTTTTCTGCAGACATGCATCTGAGCAACCTATGGTGCAGATTGCCTTTCAATACACTGTTGTCGTGCCTCCTGAGGAACTCTCTACTTCTGGATTGGTTTCTTCTACTAGGTATGGTCATTCCTATTGGACATTCTATTCCTAAATCACTCTTACCAGCCTTGTTGATCTAAAACATTGAAAAACTTTTGTAATTATACTTGAGATTGATGATCAAATTGTGAATTGTCTCATTCTTGAGGACACGAATAACTATAGCCTCATCTATAGTATGAAGAACTGAGACTTCAGTTTATTATCATAAATACCAAAATCTCCTATAAGTTCAAATTATTAGGCATATTCAATTGACAATTTTGCTTCTTGGAGCTACTTTTGCCCTTGGCTTGATGTGATATATTTTTGCACAGAGGAAAGCATTCTCTTAAACGGCGACTAAGGATACGAACTCTGCAATATGGAACTGCCCAAAATCCTAATGAACTCTATGATGGCGTTGATCCTGAAGCGGTTCTATCATTACTTGTTCACAAGGTCTGCCTCCTTTCTCCGTCTCTTTATCTCTACCTTGTATGCATGTGTGCGTGCTTGTGTCCTTTTTATTTATTTATATATTTTTCTTGAAGGGAGGTTGTTTGGGAAGGGGTGTGTGTGTTTGCAGTTAAAAATGTATGCATATTCCATGCTGGGTTTCCTAGAATTAAAAACAGGATATCAATTGAATGCTTTAATACAACAAGTTGTCACCCAGCTAAATTATAAGATTGTTAAACTGATAATAATTTATACCAAAGTTTCAGCATAATTTATCTGCAGATGGCAGATAAACTAAAAACAGAATATCAATTGAATGCTTTAATTCATTGATCAGGATGTATAATTAAAATATATAGAGTGTCCACCAAATATTTAGAAATTCAATTAAAAACAGGATATCAATTGAATGCTTTAATACAACAAGTTGTCACCCAGCTAAATTATAAGATTGTTAAATTGATAATAATTTATACCAAGGTTTCAGCATAATTTATCTGCATATGGCAGATAAACTAAAAACAGAATATCAATTGAATGCTTTAATTCATTGATCAGGATGTATAATTAAAATATATAGAGTGTCCACCAAATATTTAGAAATTCTTGAGTAGCTTGATTCTTGTTTCTGAATTTCCTCACTAATAGATTATATATATCTTGTTGGTTCTACAGGTCATATTAGCCTCTTTGGAGCAAGGAGTTAGAGAGGGCAGGATGTTGCTTCATGATTGGCTAGTAATTCTCACAGCTCAATATAATGAGGCTTTTAAACTTATCCAGTACAAGAGTGGAAGTAGTTCGATCACTGCTCAGATCGATGTTGCATTCTCACAATGCCCACAACTGCAACCTTTTCCTCGCTTGGTTTTTGCTTTGCTTCGAAATCCTCTTCTCCGCTTCCATGAAGAAGGTGTTCATCCTGACTACCGGATATATGTGCAATGTCTTTTCAGGTATATGGTGCTCACCTTTTTGGATCTGGCTTATTCTCATGATACAATCTCTTAAGTAATCAACATATTCCAAGTGAACCATTTGTGCACACATACATGTTGCAGAATAAATAATTGTTCCATTTGGCCTATTTTCTGCATCCACCTTTGTTAGAATTGCCGAATCTTATCTGGAGACACATGCTTTTGAGCTTTGTGAATTCACTTAAGTAATGTAGGACTTAGTCTTGAAGCTGTCACTATTATTGTTATCATACTGTAAACTTATACTAGCTGATTATTTTGGAAGTTTAGCTGACCATGTGTTTTTTAGTTTAATTTTCTGCCCTCTTTCATGGATGTTTGATTTTCTCTTAATGCACTTGTGCCTTTGTCCTCCCAATAAAAATTAACTCTGAAATGTTTTTCCTGTATGGATGGTGCAGTGCACTGGAACCAAGTTCTCTTCACCGTGCCATTTATCCTGTGTTAACGTCATATTCAACTCCAGATAAACAAGCCTATCCACGCCACTCATTGAGTCGTGCTGCTCTGATCACCAGCGGTAGTCCAATATTTTTCCTTGATGCATTTACAACTCTAATTGTCTTTTACTCATCTACAGCGGACCCTAGCCTGCCTTTTCCTCCACCCCAGGACTGTAAGTTCTTCTCTTAATCACTTGTCAGTGCTTTCTCATACATAAGTTGATTCTTAAGAGTTGAAATGGAAGTGTTTTAGCTGTGAATTCTTCTGAGGCAACGTATTCTTCTCAGGTTTATTGCGGGCTACAATTAACAAATTGAAGCAAGATCGGTGTATTACCCCGAAACTTTTATTTATCCAAGGAGGTCAGGATGATGCCACAGCGTTTGAGAACTATCTTATTGAGGAGCAGGACGTTGACGGAAGTGGCCTAACCAGTGTCATGGGTTTTGTATCCTTCCTTGAAGATATTACCCAAAGTGTGTTGGAGTACATTAAATAGGAGAGTATCAGAACCATTTTTCTATCTAAAACCCAGGGCAAGTAAAACTTACACATTTGCTAGAGGCACAGTTGAGAGAAGAAATGACAAAGATGTTGACATGAGCCTCCTGTTTTCTTAGTTCAGCTGTGTTTGCCTAAAGAAGATTGGATCTCCTCCTTACACCATTTTGGAAATGAGTGATTGTTGTTATCTTTGTACTTTTTGCCGTAAATCATTAGGAAACTCGTTTACACCACAAACCAAATGGTTGCCATTACAAATACAGTAAAATTTGTATAACATAATTCTTTTGTTAGAACATCAAATACAGATGGATCAAGCAGTGCTAGTAAATGTAACCTTTGATTTTTTTTTTTTTCTTTTTCCATGCTAAGTGAGAAAAAAAATTCAATTTTATGAGGGATTCTTTGAAGTTTATTAGTTGATACAATCAATTTTATTAAGAAGATTCCTTGTATTTGTATTGCCATAGATCTTTGCTTCATTTTTTAAGAAAAATTGTTGTATTGTAACAGGGAAATTGTGGCACATTGCTTACAAATACCGTCTGCAGAGAACCATGACACTTTCTAGGCATACCTTCATTTTGGGACAAGGTCAGGTGTGAGGCAATGAGCCACACCAGGGACATGATAGTTGGGGCAATATCAAGTGCAAGGCAATGAACTGCATTGGGGCAGCGTATGAGTGTTACATTAGGGACATGGGGAGACTGCAAGATTGGAGCGGGTAACCAAATCTTGTTAAAAGCTGTTGTTTGTGCCATGCCCGTATATCTTATGAAGTGTTCTCAGATTCGAAGAAGATTTGTGAAGAAGTAAATGCTTAAATGGTAAGGTTTTAGTGAGGGCAACAACATAAAGAAGGGAAAATTGATTGGATCAGTGGGCAAAAGGCTTACACACAAGTGAAAGAAAAGAGAGGCCTACAATCGATGAACAAAACCTTACTATGCTAAACCAACACTGGAAAATTCGTCAAAACCCCAATACTTATTGGGTAAAATTTTTTGAAGGAATATGCTCTCCTACGGCTTCTTCAAAAAAATTTCTCCCTCCGTGTGGTTTGTGTTTTTTAAAAAGAAATACTCATTTCAAAGGAATAGCTATTCTTCAAAATCTTGTAAAATTTAAAATGACTATTACTATCTCTCTCATAGTATTAGCTAGCTATTACCATCTCTCCTATGGTATTAACTATTCCTCACATATCATAATAGAGTCCAAAACATTTTACATTAGAATGTCTTTACTTACTTTTAAAAATTACAAACTTAGACTTAAAAAATTAATATTTTAAATTAAAAATAAAAAATATTAATGTTTAAATTATTAAATGGAAATAGAAATTAAGAATGAAAAATGTAAATACAGAAAAAATAAAAAAATAAAAAATTATACTAATACTTTACTAATAAATTATTAAATTTTTAAAATTTTAATGAAAATAAAAATCAAATGATTAAAAATGAAAAAATTTACTTAATTTTTTCTTTTGGTGTAAATTTTACTAAATTATATAAAGAGTATTTTTTTGATAAAAAAAAGAATTTAAGTTTTAATTGTATATTATAAACATCAATATTTTGAATTTAAAAATTACTTAAAATTATTAATGTTTTAGTCATAATAATATTTAAATTATAAGTAAAATATTAATGATTAAATTGTAAATAAAATATTTAAATTATTAATATTTTAAATAAATTATAATTTATTAATATTTAATATATAAAATAAAATAAAAATAAATAATCATATATTATAATAAAGGACATTGTTATCTTTTTATCACTTATTCATTTGTTATTCCAAAATTATTTTTACCAGCCAAACATTACAATAAGTTATAATAACAATTCCTATCTTATTTTATTCTATTAATCAAATTACATAATAACATTTCCATTCTATTATCACAAAATACTTATTCTATTTTATTCCATGAATCAAATGTGTCTTAAAAGTTCATTCCTAAATGCAAAAAAAGGGGGAAAGAGTTTCATGGTTATAGGTTACAATTCTTGAGGACAAGGACTTATTGAAGGACAATCTATTATGACAAATGATGGGTGGTGAAGACTTTAATATTGGGTCAGAAAGGTAGATACCTAACTACAATCCTATCAAGTCAAATGGAACTAGAATTAATGGGCTACTCTCTCAAAAAGTGGCTAAAATAATTGATAGAAATGAGGGCAATTGGAAACTTGAAGAAATCCACCATAATGAATGATAACATATGTATAGTTATTCAAAATATTCCAGTTTGTCGAGGAGTAGAGCCTAATAGAGTATTATGGTAAAGGACAATTAATGGAAAGATAATGTAAAACAAGATACCAGTTCTTAAAAAAGAAAGAACGAAATGGGATAACAATGGAGCTTTCTACATCCCACACCATTGACAAAGTTGTTTGGAAGATGATTTGGCAACTACAAGTTCCACACAAAGAAAATTTCTATGGAGAGCATGTTCCATTGTTGTGGCAACCTTTAAGAATTAATAAGAATGAAGGTTAGGTCATATTAGGAGTGAGCATCGATCAATTTCGAAGAGATCAAAACCGATCAAATCAATTTTAATAATCAATCAAGGAATACTGAAAATCGATCAAATTGAAACCAATCACGATTTGGTCGATTTCGATCGATACTGGATTTATATTGCTTAAGCTTAAATGGTCCAAGTTGGAATAAAAAAAACCACTCAACCAAATCACAACATTAATATACATTGCGGTAGGTTAAACATCATTAATGTAATGCTTAAGCATCATAGCGTTAATTTACATATTTGAGCATTAATGTTCAATTGTCACAACATTAATAATACCCATTATATATTTTCGCATTAATGCTTTAATAATAGCTATTCCAATCATTAAAGGCTCACAAACAACATTAATACTCTAATAATACCATTTCCAGTCAAATACTTATTACAAAAATGCTCATTTTACCTTGTAAGTAAAATGGGTATGGAATGTTAAGGCAACCGGCAAGTAAGGCTAAGGCAGTCAACAAGGAAGGTTAAGGCGACTGAATGAGGGCAGATATGGTGCGATAGTGGTAAACTAATGTCAACAGTGAAGTGAAATGAAAGGATTTTTAGTTTTAGGGTTTGAGGGTTTAGAAGTGAACTGAAGAGTGAAGAATAGCTGCTGATCATGGAGAAAGGGATGGAAATGGAAGGGAATTAATGAAGGTTAGAATAGTAATTCCTTCCCCCTTATATATTTAAAAAGAGAAAATACCCTTTAATTTTTTAATCGATTTAGGAGGGAAAACTCCCCCCGACGACTGAATCGATTACTTAAAAAAATCAATTGCCATAATCGATGTCATAACCAGTATCGAATATCCAACCCATTTAGAGTTGAAATCAACAATTTCGGTTGATTATGCGGTTATAACTGACCGATGCATAACCCTAGGTCTGATCTTATGTGTCTTTTATGTCACAAGGAAGAAGAAATCATAGATTATGTCTTTGTATAATGTGAATGGGTGAAGGTGGTCTAGTTTATTGTAGGGTTGGTATATAAAATTGATCAAAAGGCAATCACTACATTGGATAGATGACCAAAGAGGTATGATTTTAGCCAAAACAAGGAAGGAAATTCAGTATCGAAACTATATTGATTCCTACCTACATAGTTGCTCTACATTCAACACTTGTTCTTGGTATTTCATTATGTTTAAAGGGCATTTTGGCTTTTTACTTTTTTTTCTTCTCTTTTATTCCTGATTCCCCATCCTTTTACGAATCCTATCAAACTTTTCATGGTCGCATTGCCTCGACTCAAGCATCAAAACCCCAAGTCATCCTTAATTAAGGATGTTGCTTCTGAGTTCATCAATAAAGTCATCATCCTCTCCAAGCTTAGCACAAATTTGGGATTCCATATATGCTCAGGCACAGAATGTTGTGCTTGAAAAGTACATTTTTCGAAAATTCTCGAGGAGTATCTCTAAGCTAAATACACTTTTGCAAGCCTTAAATGTGAGAAAAATTGAAGCTGCAAAGGGTTCAAAATTTACAAAGGCAGCATTGGAGAAATTAAACGGCTAGCTAAGGAAAGCTTGCAAGATCATCAAGGATTACAAATTTGGAAGCAGTCTCTGGTTCTTACTTCACTCACATTCAGTGCTCTCACAAATGCAAGCTTTAGTGAAAGAGATTGTTGTAACCATTTTCCTTATTTCAATTGATTTATCTTGTTATTGTAGTGAACTTGAAGAAAATGACTAACCAAATCATCAACAACTTGAATTCAATGGAGTTACGCATGGTAGCTGCGACTGAAACAATTGCTTTAGAGATAGAGATTTTGCTTTTCTAGTGAGGTTGTAGAGGGAGGGAAAGAAGGTGCGATAGGAGAGAAAAATGGGTAAACAAAATAAGGTAGGGTCTATAATGAGGGTTTTTGTAAGTGACTAAAACAATGTTGTTTAATAAGGAAGAAAGCAAAAATAAAAAGGGAAGAAAATGAGAGGAACGATTGAGGTTTTATTTAAGCGAAACGATAGCATTTCACCAAGACAGTAATGATAAAATTGTTAGCACTAAAACGCTGCGTAATAGAGGTGTGCACAATTTTTTTTTTGCTTTATTTAGAATTTATTTATTTTTATATTGTTAATTATGTATTTTTTTAGTAATAAGAAAATAGAAATAATGAAATAATAATATGATTATAGACTTTTTCTAAAAAAAAATTCTTAAGATTAGTTAATTGTTTCAAAATAAAAAATCAAATAAAAAAAAGAGAGGATTAGGTTACAAAAACTAAAAATAACATCAAATTAAAATTCTCATAAATCACTTTTACACTATAGATAGTTGATTTTGATTATTACTTATTCTCTTTAAAAGTTGTTTTTCCAATATAGTGCTATACATATAATAATGAGAACAACTAGAATAAATAAAATATTATTTCACACAAAAGTACTAGAACAAGTGAAACATTACTTCATACGAATAACTAATACAAGTAAAACAATTACTTCACCCAGAATAACCACTTCAGACGGATGGTAGTCAAAGCAACTTGAAATAAGTGACAGAGTTTATAGAGTACTTTCATCTTGGGATGTTTCAGAAAGTTTCCTTTGATGGCTCAGATATGGAGATAGTTAAGACGTTATACAAGTGTTTCTTCTTCTTACTTTGTTCTCGTGTACTTATTTATGTATATCTTTTTCTTTTATATCTGTTCACATACATATTTTTCTCTTAACTTGTTCTCATATATCTTTTTTTGACGTATACCTCTTCTTTATTACTTTCTACTTGAAAACAAGTCTTATTATACCTAATTACTCCAATGGTTATATAATGAGTTTCTAACCGTTACTCTTTATATTCAATAAAATCACCATTTTAATATCCACATAATGGGCTATAGTAATGATTACTCACATTAAAGCTTTTTATAATAATATCATTCATTACGCTTATTAAAGTCTATTCTTGAGTAACCGCTACTTCTAGCACTATATATAGAACCTTCACAATGCTCTACTTATGGTACGTTTGGTTGGCGGAATAGATAGAAATGGAATAGAATGAGGTGGGAATAGAATAGAATAGTTATTACTTAGTTTGGTATAACAAAGGGAATAGGACAGGAATAATTATTATGACTTTTTGTAGTGTTTGGTTGGTAACAATAATTTTGAAATAAGAAAGGAATAGAAAATAAAAAGACAAAAACACCCTTTATTATTTATATGATATTTTATTTTTATTAGATTTTTTAAATATTAATAATCTAGAATTTAATTAAAATATTAATAATTAATAATTTAAATATTAATATTTATTTAATTTAAATATTATTATGATTAATTTTTATTTTATTTTATTTTTAAAATATTAATAATTGATAATTTATTTAAAATATTAATAATTGATAATTTATTTAAAATATTAATAATTGATAATTTCAATATTAATATTTATTTATAATTTAATTATTTATATTGTAAAATATTAATATTTTATTTAATTTAAAATATTATGATGATCAATTATTTTATTTTATTTTATTTTATTTTTGAAAATTAATAATTGATTATTTAGTTAAAATATTAATAATAGATAATTTAAATATTAATATTTAATTTAATTTAAATATTATTATGACTAATTTTTTATTTTATTTTTTAAATATTAATAATTGGTAATTTATTTAAAATATTAATAATTGATGATTTAATTATTAATATTTTTTATCTAATTTAAATTATATTATGTTTATTTATTTTTTATTTATTTTGTTTTTAAATAGGAATAATTTATAATTTATTTTATTAATAATTGATAATTTAAATATTAATATTTTATTTATATTTAATATTAATATTTTATTAAAAGTTGGAATCAAGTGAGAGAAAGAGGAGAAAGAGAGAACAATAATATTTTATACAAATGAAGTTATAATTTTTTAAACTTGTAAGGGGTATTTTTGTTTTTATCAATTTTTAAATTTATTCCTTAACCATGGAATAACTAATACCATGAGGGAGGGTGGTATTAGCTATTCCTTGGTTTTGAAAGATTTTGAAGAATAGTCATTCCATAGGAATGGCTATTCCTTGGACCATTTTTCAACCAAACAAAGAAACCAAAATTCCTTGAGAATAAAGAGAGAATGACTTAGCCATTCCCCCAACCAAACATGTTATTATTCTCTTCCTCATGCCATGATACTAAGTACTTCAAGAACTGTTCCGATCTTCTTCTCTGTCGCCTTCGATACATCTTTGACTTATTTATAATGTTTTCTCTTTTTATCATAAGAACCCCTTTACATACACTAATATAAATGAATCTTTGGTGTAAAATGAATTGGTACTTTTGAAGCAAGAGAAAGAAGAGATGGAAGTTCAAAAGAAGCAAGCGGAGGTGCGACCAGTGGGAGCTTTTGTTCAATTCTAACTTTTTTTGTTTATGAAAAGTAAAAAATATTGAATTCTTGAATCTAGAATTTAATCTTTCATTTCAGAATTCCATTATTGAATTACGGTATTGCTTTATAACCTATACACGACAAGGATTAGCTATTTGTTTTTTTGATTAAATACTTGAACTGAAAATTCTCTTATCCATTTTTCTGTTTTGAGGGCTATTATAAAATCCTCTAGATAATGGAAATGTGCTTCGGTATTATCAACAATTATTGTTATTTCCCATACAATGTTATTAAAAATTACTTTATTACCCAATTCACTGGTGAAATATATATCAAAATTATTTAACTATTCAAAATGATTTTTAAATAAAATAATATTCAAATTATATGTCAATTAGTAACTCTTGTTACATAACGCGGGTTAGTGACTAGTTTGATTGAAGATGGAGAAAATCTTTTTTCTTATTCATCTCATGGAAATGCAGCAATATACATTTTATGTCGAGCTGTAAAATGTGAAAATTTTAATAAATTTAGAAATTAAAAGAAAAAGGTAATAAATTTTATCCCATGGAATGAGGCTGGTCGAGGCTTCAGACCTGAGCCCCTTGCCTCAATTAAATGCCTGCCTGCTAAGCCCAAGAAGATTGGATAAAAGGAGAAGAAACGAAAAAGAGGGTCCAATTTGGAAAAAGAAACAGGCTCATATTCAGCCCAATTAGCTTACTTACAGCATCTTTACTCCTTTAGGCAAAATGGTGCCCGCCCCCCCCCCCCCCCCCCCCCCCCGGCTTTCAACCTGGCTGAAGTCTCAAAAACCTCCGATAGTTCCACTCTAAACCTCTCTATTTCCTTGTTTTTGTTCTTCTTCAGTGTGTCAAGGTTTGTTCTTCTCCTTTTTCTTTTACCTGCCTTATGTTATCTATTTTGGCCTCTTCATTTAGATTCACAGATTATTGAATATTTTCTCTTCTGAACAGAAAGCTTTTGTTTTTGTGTTTCATGACTTGCCTTGCTGAAAAAAAGCTTGAATTTGCGTTGTTACTTGCTCCTTTTTTTGTAGAAACACTTTCTTAATTTAACCTAGAAATAAAATATAATAATTAAAGAGTTTACGAGATCTCTAGTTAGAGAAAATTTTCTGGGTTTAGTGTAAATGTACATTTTATTTAGATAGGCTGAGCATAGGCTTCGATTTTGGACTTTAATGCTAATAATTTGGTCAATAAGCTTAAAAATTTTTAAAATATTAGATTTTTTTTTATACTCCTTGGATTTTGATGTTGAAGCATACCAACAGCTTTGATTTGTAATTAAGTTGTGTTCTTTTCGGTCCATTTGTATCCAAATCTTAGTATAATTCAATCAGGTTTTGTTTTATACTTTAGTTTATTTGTTTTGAATTTACTGATTTTTTGCAATGTTGGCAGACTTAGGAATTTAAGCAATGGATGATAACTTGTATGATGAGTTTGGGAACTACATTGGCCCCGAGATTGAGTCCGACCAGGAGAGTGAAGGCGAGGAAGAAGAAGAAGAAGAATTCCCTGACAGGCATGCCCAAGAGGAGGGAGAAGAATCTGATGGTGAGGCTCCACCTGGTGCATCTAATGGGTGGATTACTGCTGCTAATGATGTTGATATGGATAATCAGATTGTTCTTGCTGAGGACAAGAAGTATTACCCCACTGCTGAAGAGGTTTATGGTGAGGATGTTGAGACCTTGGTTATGGATGAAGATGAGCAGCCTCTCGAACAACCTATTATTAAGCCTGTTAAGAATGTCAAGTTTGAGGTTGGAGTCAAGGATTCTTCAACTTATGTGTCAACCCAGTTTCTTATTGGTCTGATGTCAAATCCGGGTTTGGTCCGCAATGTTGCTCTTGTTGGACACTTGCAGCATGGGAAGACTGTGTTTATGGACATGTTGGTTGAGCAAACCCACCATATGAACACTTTTGATGAAAATAGTGAGAAGCACATGAGATACACTGATACGAGAATTGATGAGCAAGAGAGAAGGATATCTATCAAGGCAATCCCAATGTCACTTGTCCTTGAGGACAGTAACTCAAAATCCTATCTCTGTAACATCATGGACACTCCAGGTCATGTGAATTTTTCTGATGAAATGACTGCTGCTCTTAGGCTTGCTGATGGTGCTGTGTTCATTGTTGATGCTGCTGAAGGAGTGATGGTAAGTGTATCTGTGGATGCATATCGTTTTAGTTTGTATAATAATGATCCATTTACTTTGGCCTTCCTTTTATGCCTATGCTTGAGATCAGCCTAATTCATGTCTGGAAATGGGAAATGTTTTATGAATATTTGGAGGTAGACATAAGAGTATAATACGAACTCCAAAGAGAAGGAGTATTCTGAGACCTATTGCAGTTAAATTATGAGTCAAATCTTTTTCAAATCAACTTCTTTACCAATTGTTGAACTTGGGTTTCTACATGGTATAGCTGCTGTTCATAGAATGCACAAATAATATAGAGCTGTTCAGAGTGATACTTATGCCTTACTGTTGTGAACAGGTAAACACTGAGAGAGCTATACGCCATGCAATACAGGAGCGCCTACCTATTGTAGTTGTAATAAACAAAGTAAACACTTTTCACCTTAATGCTTGATATATCTCTTATAAGTTTTTTGTTGGAAATGATGTTCCACCACTTTCTTGTGCTTATACTTTTTTAATTTTTTAAGGTTGACCGGCTGATAACAGAACTTAAGTTGCCCGCCAAGGATGCTTACCATAAGCTAAGGCATACCCTGGAAGTAATCAATAACCACATATCTGCCGCCTCTACAACCGCTGGTAATGTTCCAGTTATTGATCCTGCTGCTGGAAATGTTTGTTTTGCTAGTGCAAGTGCAGGATGGTCCTTCACTTTGCAGTCATTTGCAAAATTATATGTCAAACTCCATGGAATTCCATTTGATGCTGAGAAGTTTGCATCTCGTCTTTGGGGAGATATTTATTATCATCCTGATACGAGGGCTTTTAAAAGGAAACCCCCTGCTGGTGGAGGAGAACGATCATTTGTTGAATTTGTGCTTGAACCCCTTTATAAGATATATAGCCAGGTGATTGGTGAACATAAGAAGAGTGTGGAGTCAACTCTTGCAGAGTTGGGCGTCACTCTTAGCAATGCCGCTTACAAGTTAAATGTAAGGCCTTTACTAAGGCTGGCTTGCAGTACAGTTTTTGGGTCAGCCTCAGGCTTCACTGATATGCTGGTTCAGCATATACCATCTCCCAAGGATGCTGCAGTTAAGAAGGTTGATCATGCATATACAGGACCTAAACATTCTATGATTTACAAAGCCATGGTTGATTGTGATCCTTCTGGCCCCCTAATGGTTAATGTGACCAAACTATATCCCAAGTCAGATTGTAGCGTTTTTGATGCTTTTGGTAGAGTTTATAGTGGTAGAATTCAAACAGGGCAGACTTTGAGAGTGCTGGGAGAAGGCTATTCACCAGATGATGAGGAGGACATGACAGTAAAAGAAGTAACCAAATTATGGATCTACCAAGCTCGATATAGAATACCCATAAGCAGTGCTCCTCCTGGTTCTTGGGTTCTCATTGAAGGTGTTGATGCTTCAATTATGAAAACTGCCACCCTCTGTAATATGGATCTTGATGAAGATGTGTATATATTCCGGCCTTTACAGTTTAATACTCTTCCTGTTGTAAAAACAGCCACTGAGCCATTAAATCCTAGTGAGTTGCCCAAAATGGTGGAAGGGCTTCGGAAGATCAGCAAAAGCTATCCTTTGGCTATTACTAAAGTTGAGGAATCTGGTGAGCACACTATATTAGGTACTGGAGAGTTGTACTTGGACTCAATTATGAAGGACCTTAGGGAGCTCTATTCTGAGGTGGAAGTTAAGGTATTTAGTTTTTCATACTCCTTGTACTAGTTTGATTTTATTTCTTTCTGAAATTCATTTCTCTATCATAAGGGATGTGCTCTGAGTTAATATGTGTGCTTTCACTTCTTATGCTTTCCCCTAATATAGGTGGCAGATCCTGTTGTCTCATTCTGTGAAACAGTGGTGGAGTCTTCATCAATGAAATGCTTTGCTGAAACACCGAACAAGAAGAATAAAATAACTATGGTAAGACAGCCATCAATTTTCATTATATCTAGATGCTTTTAGGAATAATTACTAGTAGTACTTGCTTTCAGGCTGTATGATCACATACCTTTCCATGATTTTTAAGATTGCAGAGCCATTGGAGAGAGGTCTTGCAGAGGACATTGAGAATGGTGTTGTAAGTGTTGATTGGAGTCGGAAGCAACTTGGTGACTTCTTCAAGACAAAATATGACTGGGATTTGCTTGCTGCACGTTCCATCTGGGCATTTGGCCCTGATAAGCAGGTGAAAAAAGTGCAAAATTTTGTTGTTTCTGACTTAATCCCTGACTTGGTGATTCTATCTTGTTCTTCCTGGTTGTAAAGAGCAGAAAAAATGGAATTCAAGTCTTAATAATTGGTACCTCTGGTTAATGTGTGCTGTTATTGCAAATCTTGTTTTGCAGGGACCTAACATTTTATTAGATGATACACTCCCTACTGAAGTTGACAAGACATTGTTGGGTGCTGTCAGGGATTCTATTGTCCAAGGGTAAGATTCTATCATGCTTTCCCATCTTCTAAGTAGTTAATCTACTGCCTGTGATTAATGATTTCACATTTGGCTGAACAGGTTTCAGTGGGGTGCTAGAGAAGGACCTCTCTGTGATGAACCAATTAGAAATGTCAAGTTCAAAATAGTAGATGCAAGGATTGCATCTGAGCCATTGCATCGAGGATCTGGACAGATCATCCCCACAGCTCGACGTGTAGCCTATTCAGCTTTCCTTATGGCGACCCCACGACTTATGGAACCAGTATATTATGTGGAGGTATGTTCATTCCACTTCAATGATATTCCCGGTGGCTTATATTTCCCCCTTTAGGGGGTTTATTATGCTGGACCCAGGATCAATCTCTGGCTCCAGCCCCAGTAATAAAGCAAAAGAAACGAGATAATACTGCAAACCAAGGTAGCCCGGATGCAGTTGCTCATTCTTTTAATGTGACAAGAGGAATAAAAAACCATGTATGTAGTATTCTCAGCAAATGAAAGCTGAAATAATTCTCAATATTATATTTGCATTTTGCCCTGTTATGTATGGCTCTTGGGGAAAATGGCATCCTCTTCCTGCTAGGGTGAGGGAAGGCTATGCTGAGGTTGCAATCCCACCTGGAAACAAGCCTATTTTGATCAATAAAGGGGGAAGAAAAGAAAAATTACTGTCTTTTTAATCACATGCAACTGCCTCAAATGACAAACTTCTTTCTCCTGCTTATGATGTGTGATTAAAGTTTATGATTGTGTTTCAGATACAAACGCCAATCGACTGTGTCTCTGCTATCTATACGGTCTTGTCTCGTAGGCGTGGCCATGTTACGGCTGATGTCCCACAGCCTGGAACGCCAGCTTATATTGTGAAGGTTTGGAAGCTAAGCTTGAGTTTCTTTAGTATTTTTGCATGACTGTTGGTTTGATTTATTAATTTGAGGGATGACAGTTAGTAGTAAATATATGAATTAAATAGTTTGCTTTGCTAATTTCATTGGTTAGGAAGGTGTATTCTGGCATGTTTTATCATTCACATGATTGCCTAATAGCTTACCAATTACCCCAGGTATATGTTGCAATTTCATTTGATTCCTTTTTCCATTCAGGCATTTTTACCTGTGATAGAGTCATTTGGATTCGAGACAGATCTAAGGTACCACACGCAAGGGCAAGCTTTTTGTCTCTCAGTATTTGACCACTGGGCCATAGTTCCTGGAGATCCCCTGGACAAGAGCATAGTTTTGCGGCCTCTCGAACCTGCACCAATCCAGCACCTTGCACGGGAGTTCATGGTTAAGACAAGGCGTAGAAAGGTATAGCTACTTTTATCCGCATATGCCGCACACACTGGCCTTTCATTTCTAAAATGGACAAAGAACCTTTTTTAAAATAAAAATTCAAGCTGAATTTTCTGTTGAACTTTCCAGGGAATGAGTGAAGATGTGAGCATCAACAAGTTCTTTGACGAGGCTATGGTGGTGGAGCTGGCTCAGCAGGCTGCTGATCTTCATCAGCAGATGATATAGCAGAAGCAAATGTGGACTATGTAACAGGATAGCATACAATGTGTTTGTCATGTTTCCTGGAAGTGCTTACCAATGATATTTATAAAATGTTTTCTAGTTTCTAGGATAGTTCAGTACTTGCCTGCCAAGATGGTTGCTCACTTTAAAGATAAATCCCGTTTTCAAGCGATGCAGTGGGCTCAAACTTGACAAGTTAACAATGTTCATTTTTACTTGCACACTGCTAGACTCCAGATTACAGGCCATTGGTAGAGTTTGAATTTGTTTAGAATTGTAGTTGTTTCATTTTTGTTCTTTTGTCAAGTTAGAAGTGTTGTAACTTGTAAAGAGACTCGCATAGCGCAGAGAATCGAAAAACTTTTCAGCCTTATTCATCAAAATGTTATTCGTTTTGACTACTGAAAAGCTGGTACTTAATTGAATTCAAGCCAAATTTAGATGTTGAGTTTGGTGGCCAAGTGCTGACCACATTTACCTTTGATCACAACACTAAATGCAAGTTTTGGATCAAGTAGTTCTTTAGCCCCTATATGCATGGTGTTGTAAGTTCCATAACTCAATCATTAGGCATGGGAAATGGACTTTCAAACAAAATTTAAAGCAAACGCGAAAAATTTTTAAAGGAGAAAAATATCTTGAAATCCGAATTGATGTCATGCTCTTTGGTAAAACATTTTCTATATTATTTTATTTACGATTAATAATAGGTTGAATGTTTAAAAAAGTTTATAAACTATTTAAGGAAATTTTAAAAATTTTAAAAAATTTTATTAAAACAATACTGGTCATATTCAAGAGCAGAGTTAGTCAATTTTTGTTAGAGGAGCCAAACACAGAAGAATAAAGATTAAAAATATTAAAAATTAATATTTTAAATTCAATCAAAAATCAAAAACTTGATAATAGAAATATAAAATTAAATTAAAAATTACAATGTATAATTTATAAATAATTAAATATGATATATAAGATTAATAATTTTTTCTTATATAATCAGAACTGTTTAAAGATTATATATTCAAGATAATTTCATTTTAATAAAATATAAAACGTAAAGCACATAAAAAATTATATTCAAGTTAATTTCCCCTTACGTAACCAAGATTAATAAAAAAATAATATATTGATAAAATTTTAAATAACAATATAATACTACGACTTATATTTGAGAACTATGTAATAATTTATTAAATTTTAAAAATTAAAATCATAAAAAAAAATAAAATTTACATAATAGAAAAAATAAGAACATGATAAGTAGAATTTACCACATATGACATAACAAAAAAGAAAGAAAAAAAATGTGATTGATGATTTGTAGAAATTTAAGAAAGAAAATATATACAAATTTAGAATATATGAGTAAATAGAATAAATAATATAAATTAAAAAAATTAAAATTGAGTGAGATATGTAAAATTATTTTATTATTTTTAATTTATTTTAATTATTAAATAAAAAATTATTATAAAAAATCAGTAAGAGAATATATAAAAAATTTTAAAAAATTTATATATAATAAAAAAATAAAAAATTTTGGAAGGGTCGTGGCCCCCATCAATTAAGGAGGCTCCACCCCTAGTCATATTATGAAACGTACGTTGACATGGCATGGTATACGGTGTGATGAAATGTTATGATGACATACTCACGTTCAACGACTTTACTATAAATTATGTATTAATAATGGCTTTTCTTTTTGTTTGTTTGTTTTTTGAAATAAAAAAGCAATTCCTCTTCTTATGATTGAAATTAAATATTATCTACAAACTACAATTTCCAACAAAAGCATAAAACGAGCGAAACTGGGAGACTTAAAATGAAATTTTTTAAAATTGTGGGTGGGTTTTCGAAAGGTAATTTTTAACGGTACGTTTGGTTCGCGAAATAAATAGGAATGAAATAGAATAGTTATTATGTGAAAATAAAATAAAATAGTTATTACGTAATTTGGTACGACGAATGAAATATGGTAAGAATTATTATTATGACTTATTGCAGTATTTGATTGGTAAAAGTAATTTTGAAATAAGAAAAAAATAAAAAATAAAAAAATAAAAAAACTCTTTATTATATAAGTGATTATTTATTTTTATTTTATTTTATTTTTGAATATTAATAATTTATAATTTATTGATAATATTAATATTAATATTTCTTTATAATTTAATCATTAATATTATAAAATATTATTATTTTATTTATAATTTCAATGTTATTATGATTATTTATTTTTATTTTATATTTTAAATATTAATAATTTGTAATTTATTCAAAATATTATTAATTGATAATTTAAATAGTAATATTTTATTTATAATTTAATCATTAATATTTTTAAATATTAATATTTTATTTATAATTTAAATATTATTATGATAATTTATTTTTATTTTATTTTATTTTTTAAATATTAATAATTTATAATTTATTTAAAATATTACAATTGATCATTTAAATATAAATATTTTCTTTATAATTTAATCATTAATATTTATAAAATATTATTATTTTATTTATAATTTAAATGTTATTATTTATTATTATTTTATTTTCAAATATTAATAATTTAGAATTTATTTAAAATACTAATAATTGATCATTAAAATATTAATATTTTATTTATAATTTAATATGAGTAAAATTGTAAATTCAAAAACTTATAAGGAGTAATTTATTCTTAACACTTTTTGAAGTTATTTCATGTCTCAGAAACTTATAAGGGTAATTTATTCTTAATAATTTTTGAAGCTATTTTATGAAATATGAAATAACAAATACCAAAAGAAGGATTGGGTGTAGTTAAAGAGGAGCTTTTACTAATTTTGAGAAATAAGTAAAATGGGAGAATGGCTATTCCTTGCTTAATTGCCAAACAAACTAAGAAGAGTAAATAATAGAAGGGAAATAGCTTAGTTATTCCGCGTACCAAACATGCGGTAAAAAAAAAAAGATACGCATCCAATTCATGCTCATAGCCTGCACTGCGAAAAAGCTTTTGCAAAAGGGGTTATTAAAAGGTACAAGTCTTTGTCGACGTTGTCTCCCATTATAAATCTTTTAGTTTTAGGGCTTGTTTCTCTATTTATATTTTTGCTCAAAAAAAAAAGAAAGAAAATATCCTTTGCTTTCTTCGATTACTTCCGAACTTTACACTGCAAAGCGTCCGCTCTCTTTCTCTCTCACCTTTCAAAGCTTCTTAGCTTATTTGCTCTACACCTAGAACTCTGGTATTTTCTCTCTCTCTCTCTCTCTCTCTCTCTCACTTATAATTATGAAGTTTCAATTGGTGCTTGTTTCTCGAGCAAAATGTACTTTCACTTTGGGTTAATTTTTTTTACTTGTTGGTTCATTCCAGGGCTGATTTGTGGTGGGTATTTGTTGAATTTCGTTGGGGTTTTCAAAATTTTGAACTTGATGTTTGAACTTTTAATGTGTTTTAGAGTTCTATGCTCAATAAATTTAATGCCTTGATTGGTCAAAAATTCTCTCAAGTGAAGGAATTCTGCAAATTTGGTATAAAAGTGAACTGGGGATCTTAGAATTGCAAAAAAAGAAAAAGTTTATTAATAGAGGCTATTTATTCATTAACATATTTGTCGTATAGATTTGTTGAAAATTTCAGGAAGTTGTCAGCAAAGAAATGACAGTCTTTACTATGGAAGAAAACGAGTTTATAGACCTAGGCTCTTAATTAGTACAACACCAGAGATGGATTCGTAGGTTTTAGTTTTGATATTTTGCCCTTTTCCTTTTTATTTTGTTCAGAATAGTCTGTTTTCTATTTATTTATTTATTTTTCCTGGTGATTTTGATGAAGAAAGTAGAAAAAACTTTCTTCGGCTTGTTGGATGGGGTGCATTCCAATCATTGAGTTGAGTTTTAATTTTTCAAGTCAAAACATGGAAATATGGAATATGAGCTGTCTGGTTGCCTTGTGGCCTGTGAAGATGATTTGTTAATTGAGTGTCAGAAGCCTTAACAATAATTTAATGCAACTTATTAGTATTAGTTCTATATAATTGTATGAAGTCAGGATCACATTCTAGAGACTAAGTGTTGACTATTGGAAAACTTGTTTAGGGTGATGGCAGAATAAAAAAAAAAATTGAACAAACTATTATATCTGGAAGAATCTCAGTCCTTGTCTTTTAAGTTATTACCAGAGTGTAGGAATGGTGTATTTTGCTTGGAACCAATGATTTTTGGTCTTTAGCTAATGTTGCTTGATTTTCTTTTTCCATACAGCAAGCTCATGTCTTTTTGTATATCTGAATAAAGTCATGCCTGCTTATTTGTTCGTAATTTTGTTTTGTCACTTTGCATTACATTTTGAATGAAACTGTCTTAAGCTTAAACATGTCAATATTTTTTTTGGACAGCAGTCTTGTGATCCTTGCTCTGATTTGAGCAAGTTCATTCCTTGATAATTTGCACCACTTCATAAGCCTCTTAATTATCATTCAGAAATATCTTTTGCCTTTCTCTTTAAAATCTACTGCTTAATTATACCTTTTGATGAAAGTCTTTAACCTTGCAACCCCCTTTGAGTCTTATCTCATGACACGGGTTCAATTGAGATACGATATCTGAACCTCGTGGCCTTTCATTTTGTTTCCTCCTTTCAATATGTGTGTACTTCTTCCCTTGAATTCTTCTGGCCTCTGTGCCTTCTTCAGAATTGCCTTGCAAGCTTGTTTAAATAGATACATAAGATGCCAAGACCAAAGGCAAATACTGCTGCTGAGTCAGTGGAATCTGAAGGACCAAGTGAGCCTGAACAGGCTGTTGAGTCTGACGAGAGGGTTGATCTTGATGAAGACAACGATCCTGAGGAGACCATGGAGGAAGAGGTGGAGTATGAAGAAGTGGAGGTAGAAGAAGAAGAGGAAGAAATAGAAGAGGAGGTGGAAGAAGAGGTTGAAGAAGAAGATCAAGATAATGAAAATGCCAATGGGGCTGATGCTGATGAGACAAAACTTGAAGATGGGGACGAAAAGAAGAAACATGCTGAGCTTCTTGATCGTCCTCCTCATGGTTCTGAAGTATATATTGGAGGCATTCCACATGATGTTTCTCCGGAGGATTTGAAAGACTTTTGTGAATCTGTTGGAGAAGTTACTGAGGTACTCTCTTTTGCTATTTGAGGAACTATTTTTATTCCTCATTGAGATAAAGACTGACACATCATACTCTATGATGTCAGGTTCGGATAATGAAAGGTAAAGATTCAAGTGAAAACAAGGGCTTTGCATTTGTGACTTTTAGAAGCGTAGAGTTGGCCTCTAAAGCCATTGATGAGCTAAACAATGCCGAATTTAAGGTAACGAATTTTCTTATCAATCATGTACATGTTAATGTTGTCCAAACTAAAAATGTTGCATGACCCTCTTAACCTGAAAGGCAACTTACAGATTATTAGCTGTATATATATAACTCTATGACAAAGATGTTAGTTCAACCTATAAAATTTAGAGATGAGTAACAATCTCTTAGGGAGTACCCATCCCCATTTTCTCTTTGTTTTTGACAACAATGTTATTATATTTGATGTTTTCAAGCATGTTTCTTTGTTTGCTGAAGAACTTTGTGGCTTCCATCTCTCTCTCTCTCTCTCTCAGGGTAGAAAAATTAAATGTTCTACATCCCAATCAAAGCATCGATTGTTTATTGGTAATATTCCTAGAAGCTGGGGAGAGGAAGACCTGAGGAAGGTTGTGTCAGAGGTTGGGCCTGGAGTTACTGGTTTGGAATTGGTGAAGGTTAGTTCATGAACTTGTGCATATCTATTTTAGACTCTCGTTTTGGAGACTATTGGTTACTGTTGATCTTTAAGGGTTGTCTTATGGTAAGTAGTCTTTTCTATTTGCTTTTATGCTTTCAGGATATGAAGAACTCAAGTAATAACAGGGGCTTTGCCTTTGTTGAGTACTATAACAATGCATGTGCTGAGTATTCGAGGCAGAAGATGATGAACCCAGAATTCAGGCTGGGTGATAATGCTCCAACTGTGAGCTGGGCTGATCCTAAAAATGCTGATTCTTCTGCTGCTTCTCAGGTACCATTAAGTTGCTCTCCTTCCCTTCCTGGTTTCCTGCTGGCTTCTTTTGGCAGTTTATTTGTTCATGTATGTTTCGGTGGATGGGTTTGTTGCTCCATACCCCACTTTTTTGAGTTGAGGCTGACATCATGCGTTCTTCTGTGTATCATGTGCATTGATAGCGTGGAAACATCTCATACGGAGCAATCACCTCATCTATCTCTTATACTCTTTATCTATTGGTTCTCCCAAATTGAGGGCCATTGGTTGGTTTTTTCTGTGTAAGGAGAAGAGGTGTGTCTGAGTTAGGGGGAGGGGGTGGGGAGATTGACTAAATAGTTGTTTATCTCATTTTTTTGCTAGAGGGTGAGCATTGGTTCATTTTAACCTGGAAGTCATGGATTCAAATCATAGAAGAAAACTCTCTGCAAAGTGAGCGTAAGGCTGTGTACACTTGGCCCTCTAACCACCACAATGCGGAGCCTCTCTCACTGGGCTGGCCTTAATCTTTTGATAGCTTAGACATTTGTTAACTTATTTCAACTGTTTTATATCATTGCTTCAGCTTCTATCCTGTTTTCATGGATTTGTTACTTGAGCTTTTCTTTTGATATGCCAAGTATTTCCTTCGCTTCGTGAATCGGTTTTCCTTTCTGGTGGTTGTCACCTTGATTGCAATTTATTTGTTTGGGTGTCTTCCTAATTGTATTTTGGATTTGGTAATTTAAGTTAACGTATTTTATGCAGGTAAAGGCAGTTTATGTAAAGAATTTGCCAAAGGATGTGACACAAGATCAGTTAAAGAAGCTATTTGAACATCATGGAAAGATCACAAAAGTGGTTCTGCCTCCTGCAAAACCTGGACAAGAGAGAAATAGAATTGGTTTTGTTCATTTTGCAGAGAGATCTTGTGCCATGAAAGCGCTGAAAAACACAGAAAAATACGAATTGGATGGTGATTATTGAGTTCTTTCCCATTTTTTTGTTTTTGTTTAGTGGATGTATTCTGAATGTTATTGTTTTGTTTTTCAGGGCAAGTTGTGGAATGTTCTCTTGCAAAACCACAAGCAGATCAAAAGACTGCTGGGAGTTCAAGTTCTCAGAATTCAGGTTTTCTTCCTGGTTATCCACCTCATGTTGGCTATGGTCTGGTTGGGGGTGCCTATGGTGCTCTAAGTCCAGGATATGGTGTTGCAGGCCTTGCACAGGTGAGATATTTGCCTCTGTGCATGTACAGGTGCATGTTTGAATGCTTCTATATCTTACTTCATAATTTTTTCTCAATACTCTGCAGTTGATCATTAGTTTGTTTGTACTTTCACTTTCATACTACCTCTGCATTTGACCTATTTGGAATGCCGATGTTATCCTTGTTAAATATTCGAGCTTGTGCTGTGGCTTATTACTATTTGTGTCTGTCACTATATCTCTGTCTGAACCAGATCTTTACCCAGTTTAGTTTAGAAGAATTATTATTATGGTTCCACTGAAACAGGTCCTTTGGCAGATATTTTAGATGTGGTGCTATATTTGGCTTTTATTTGATAAAGCTCTATGTTTTTAAATTCTTGGTCTTGTTTTAGCTTGGTTTTGCTTTTGGATATGAGTTTTTTTTCAAAGAAAAAGGACAATTTTAAAAGCAGAGTTTTCTAGGTTCTCCTAGCTTAGAATTATTCTAATGGTTTGATTGATATCATGGTTTTTTGAATTAGAACCTGTATCTTGTTTCAAATTAGAGCATTTGACATTACATGTCTGCATAATCATTGGGTGTTAGGCCTTTGGCTTATGAACTTTTACATTGTTGATGTTCTGCATATTCCCTGGCTATCTTTGTATCCCCATGAGTGCCTTTGATAGTTTGACTGTGGTATAATTTATGGCTGGAAGTTCCTCTACAGGATTAACATCTAACTCCTGAATGCCTGTCTCTGTATTTTGTTTTCTTTTTCAAGTTTAAAAAAACCTTAGTATTTTTTCTTCTTTTGGGTGGCAGTGGGTGCTTGAGGAAGTGGGGCAAAAATTTGTTAGCTTAACCTTTTTATCTCCACTTTCTATATGTTGAATGTCTTCAAATTTGTTATGTTAATTTTGTTCAGTGAGAAATATAGTGACAGATGTAATGAACTGTATTTTGACCTTTGGAGTGCCAGTCAAGATCATGTCAAGATCATATAATGTTAGGATAAAAGAATGCTCTGAATCTCTTTATCATCCTTATGTTTACTTGCAGATTTATGACTGCTAGATTGTATCTGATATAAAAATATATGTCACCTACAGCCCTTAATCTATGGTAGGGGACCAACCCCTACTGGCATGTCAATGATGCCAATGCTTCTACCTGATGGACGGATTGGATATGTTCTGTAAGTTCAATAACTATATTTTATTTCCAATATTTTGAACTTTTAAAAATCTGTATCCTCTTTCTTTCGATGGCAAGGCAGGACTTTGTCAGTTCCGTTTGACCCTTGTCTCTATCTCTTCACTGCTGTAATGTCTAGGGTCCAGTAACCACCTGAGATTTAGCATTATTTGTAATTGGCTTAGCAAGTATGTCCAATCAGCAATTCCCATAGAAACTTTCTAGGCCAATGTCGTATAAAATGGCCATGTGTGGACTTGCCAGCCTCGTCCTGAAAGCAAGGAGCCATTTGACCACATGTTCATAATTTTTGGGGTACAAACCTAGATTGAATTAGTTGACATAGTTGACATTTTCATTTAAGGCTCTGTTTGATTCAGGCAGAATGTCAAAGAAAAGAAAACTTGAATGAAAGTAGTAAAGAAGAAAATTGCAATGTAAAAAATTAAACAATTTCTGTTTCTTACCTTAATATCAAAATATAATATATCATAATTAGTAAAAAAAAAAAAAAGGAGTTTTATTCTTTATTTCTTCTTCGTTCTTTATTCTCCTTGCTTTCCTTTATATTTTATTTTCTTTTTAAAATTCCTATGAACCACTCAAAGTAGAGGTGGCAAAATTAACACAAACCTGAAAACCCACCTGACAAAACCAGAAGCCAAACCCAACCAAAAAGTCAAAGACCCAAATCCGAAATGATTTGAACTTGACATCAATTCAACCCAAAGCCGTAATAACCCCTTTTTAAGATAAAAAATGCAAAATT
Source organism: Theobroma cacao (assembly GCF_053813885.1). Classification (NCBI taxonomy): domain Eukaryota; kingdom Viridiplantae; phylum Streptophyta; class Magnoliopsida; order Malvales; family Malvaceae; genus Theobroma; species Theobroma cacao. The sequence goes on from NC_142647.1 coordinate 45,909,693, forward strand.
TGATTACCAATTTCATTCTATCCTGATCTACGCCTGAAATTACTCAAATTTGGAACAACTAGAAAGTCAAAAAGATCCAAATCCATGTGACCTTAACCTGAGATGACGTGATCCAAACCCGCTTGAATCTGCCCATTTGCCACCTCTGACTCAGAGCCCAAATGAATTAGCTTTGCTGAATTACTTCCCTAGCCTAGAAGTGAGTTATTCGACTGAAGTTGGATTACTAGATGTGGTTAATGTGTTCACCAAATTAAAGTGATTTAGGATGATGTGGCCCTTAGTTGAAATTTGTCCATGGGAAAGAGGCATGTTTCCCTCATCTGTTGACTTGGTTTTTTGGTTTAGCTTGCCAAAAAGGCTTTGAATATTTGCACATTTAAATTTGAGCCAGTCTGAGGGTCAATCAGTCATTGGGTAACCTGAACTCTTAGGTGGATGCAGTTTGTAATTTTCACATTGAAAGAGATGGTTCTGTAGTGACTTGCTGTTATTCTGATATAGTCCCGCGAATAAACCCTTAATCATCTATCCATGCAGGCAACAACCAGGAACTCAACCTCAAAGCCCACCTGTACATCAGAGAAGTAGTAGGGGTGGTGGCAAGAGTGGTGGCAGCTCAAGCAGGGGAAAACACAGCAATGATAGTAGGCGGTATCGCCCCTATTGATTGCTCATATTAGATGATTATAGTTGTGGATGGAGAGTGTACTCAATCATTCCCTTGCACTCTCCTCAAAAGTGTTCATTTTTAAGTTATAACCAAACTGCCCGGTTTATTGTGTGTGATTGGGAATTGCTGTACGTAATGGTTGTCTATGGAATCATCTAGTTCATTTGTTGATGTGCTTATTTATGTTGCAGCGGTCATCTTAATATAACAATGTGCCTGTGTTTATTGAAATGTTAGTAGCTAACATGTTTATCCCGAAAGCTTAGAGTCAGAGAGGTATGTTTAGGGGTTTATTACTTTTGAATATGTACGTTAATGTTTAAAAGTAATGAACAAAGAAGGAATGGAAGACTAGGATCAACATTACCAAAACCATTCTTTAATTGTTGGTTTTTGTTTTCAGTTAAGATAATCGGTTTCAGTCTTTTGCCAGGCTATGTTCATTAGAGAAAGATGACAGGAACGTTCAATTCAGCTCATGTATAAATTTTGGACGCAAACCAGTCTTCGTGTGGCCTGTAGCTAAATCATCGTTTTCATGGCTTGAATAAATCCAAGAAAACTCTGTTTGGCATTATAATTTGGAATGGGCTTGTTTGATTGTAACAAGAGCAGACAAACAGAGACCTCAAATACCTGAAACCTCAATGGATTCGTGTGTTTTTCAATAGCAGTTGCAATGGCCAAACATAATGCCACTTCCAATCCAAACTGAAGCATGAATCTAACTAAACTCAGACAAGGAACATAAATATCAAATAGTTTAACCCAATCACTACACTGTTCATGCTTTACTCATTTCCATTGTTCTCATCTTCTTCTGCTTCTTCTTCTCCTTCTTCTCTTTCTTCTTCATTATCATCCTCCCCTTTATTTTGTTTGCTTTTACTTCCACTCTTGCCAGATGGCTCTTCCACCTTCCTCTTCTTCTTCACTTCTTTTTCCTTTGTTGCTCCACCCTTTTTCCCAGCATTCTTCCTCCTGAACTCTGGAAGGAAACCCATGAATCATTTTTCAATTAACGAAATGAAGAAAGGTTATTCCCTTGAATCCAAAAACAAAAGAAACTAACCAGCAAGGGAAGCCCTAAGAGGTTTAACAAATTCCGAGAATTCAATTTCTTCCAGTGCTTTAAACACATCCTCCGCATTTATCGTTTGCCTCCTCGATTCCTTGCAGATATCATTTGCCCTGCAAAATCAATTAACTCTCCAAATCCAATCATCACACAAAAACTTAATAAACCCTAAAAAAATTGGGGCTTTTTTTTTCTTACGTGGCGGAAAGGTAGTGGATGAAAATGCGAGCGCTTTCGGTGAAAGCGAGGAGGGCGTCTTTGTGAACGTTAATGTCGTAGTCGGGGGAACAATCGGAAAGCTTATCCTTCACCACCCGGCGCACGATAGCCTTCGGCAGTTCTTCTGCTTCCGGTACCGCTTTCTCCATTTTTCTCTGTGTTTTTTCTCCACAAATTTTTCCAAAGAAGTTGTTCTGGGCAAAGCCAGAGAGGTTTATATTTATTTATTTATTTAATTAATGGGTCTTGTTTCCCGCCATTGTTTCCAAGCTTTTCGCTGTTAATAATATGATGGATCCAGCCTTGTTGGTTCTGGGCTTAAGCCTTTTCAGTATTTATTGACTTTTTTAAATTAAAAAATATGAAAAGAATGTTAAATTCTGCCACTATATATAAAGAAATAATGAGCATTACATAATTTAATTATGAAACAAAATAGTATTATTTTACTCGGAATAATCGTATTATCATTTCAAAAATATTTTGTGTATACTTCATGACACTGGTAGTAGGCCTCATTGGTCAGGATAGAAGAATTTGGAAAGTAGAAACCCTTTAAGTCGACGTTTCTTGCGGCGATGCTCTGATGTCTTTGCTAGGCCAATTCACGGTGAAGTCAGCTTATTTTTGTAGCTCTAAGGGTGTGTTAGGGAGGGAGGAAATTAGCTATGGAACAAGGCTCTCCATTTGGCCGACTGCTGTGGACTGGACAGCATGTGTGCTACCAAAATTCAAATATTTTATGCAGGGCCGGCTTTAGCATAAAGTCGTCATAACCCTTGCTTTTAAGCCTCATAATTTTATATAATATAATTAATTATATTAAAATATATAAAAATTAAAATAATTTTTAAATTAAGTATCTATTGAATATTTATTATCTCTAACTTCTGTCTCTTAGTAATTTTTAACTACTTATCTCATTTCTTAAATTATGTAAAAATCAAAATAATTAATAAAATTACATATTCTTTCACTTTTTAAATTATATGTTTAATAAATTTCTATTTTATATTACTTATCAATTCTTATAATGTTAATAATTTTCCAATATTTTTTTATTTTCAATAAATCGAATATATTTTTAATGATCTCTAACTAACAATATTTTTTTAATTTTAATAAAAATCTCATTTAAATATTTAATTGCTTTAAACCTTTAAAAGTATTTAGTTGTCCCTGACTTTGCGTGGATACTAATACAGGGGACCTCAACAGCCCAAGCTTTTGAGGATGCCTACTATTTGGGAGGAGGATGTTTGCTATTGCTGCGTTTGCGGACAGCGCCAGGCGAGTTATTGCAACATGTTCTCTTCCAGTGTGAATTTAACACAACTGTTTTGGAGGCAGACTGCAATGCCCATATATAAAATCTCAGCTGCGTTTATGGTTGGCTGCTACAGAGTTTTGGGAGCTTTTTCTCACCCAGACTGCTGTACGTATGTATGTTTGTTGACTGCTTTGGAACAATCGGAATGGGTGTTTCCATGAACAATGGGCATGGTGTGGGCTAGAATGGTGGCTGTTTTAGCTAGCAGGATGATGGAGGATTTCCAGAATGGAGTTTTAAAGGTAAATGTCGATGCAGCCCATTATAAGAAGGATAATAATATGGCAGGTTTAGGAGCAGTAGAATCGACCATGTGGTGTGAAGTCTTTCCATGCACAAGCTCATGGGCTTGGTGTGGAGAGTGATTCACTAATGGCTGCCTGCCAAGGAAATCAATAGAACAGATCCAACCTTAGGGGGATGGAGTGGCATATTGCTTTTATAGTTGCAAATTTCAGGTGCTCAGTTGATGTGATGTTGGCTGTCAAAACTATTTTGGTTGGGTCAACCACTGATTCATTTGTCAACGTATTATTACTTTTTTGTTTAAAAACGTAGGATGTATCTCTGGAAACATCGATTCAAAAGCAAGATTGAACTCGGGAAAGTACAAAGACAGGGAGCCGCCTCCGCCTAATCGCAAGTACCATACACGCTTACGTAAACCATATGTCCGCGCGACAACGGGCCCCGCTGATTGCAATCATGACGTCTTCGATGTCACTTTAACTTAAACATATTTGACGGTCACATTCACATTCACATACATATCTCGTGGTTTCCATTGAAAACCCTCATTTATTTCAAATCGAACCTGCAAACTCCAAAAGAAAAAGCGAAGATAAACAAAGCCACCTCAACCGAAAACTCTGCACAAAAATCTTGAATTGTTTATACTTTGTTGAATCCATCAGATACCCGGGAAAGGAAAATCCAGAATTTTCTTGAGTTTTTCCGTCGAAATCAATGGCTTCTTCGAGGGGCTATTCATCTCATTCCTATGCACCATCAGCACCAGAGCTGCCCCCGCAATCCTACGGGCAGCAGCAGCAACAGGATAACTACTCTTCTAATCATCATGGCGGCTCTCCTCCTAGTCACAGCTATTACGGGCAGCACCAGCAGCAGCCAAGTTATGGGCAGGCTTCGTTTCCAGCAGGAACGCACCCAGAAGTGATAAGGGCGTTTGAGATGGTGGACAGGGATAGAAGTGGATTCATCGATGAAAATGAGTTGCAACGGGCTCTGTCTTCAGGCTACCAGAGGTTTAATATCAGGACTATAAGATTGCTCATGTTCTTGTTCAAGAACCCACATGATTCTCTCAAAATTGGTTAGCCATTTTCTTTCCTATCTCAATTAATTTGTTTGTTATCTTCAGTTTTCGGTTTCTTATTGATAATTAATTATGAGAACAATTTCCTTATTGCTATCTTCAGTTTTGTCCCTACCAACTAATGCTAATCATTGAGAAACTTCAGCATATTAAAGAAATCTGCATAAATGAGGCATGAGTCAGAGATTTAATGGTCTTAAAATCTAACAACTGTTGATTGAAAAAGGAATAATTGGAATTTTGAAGATTGAACAGCACCATTTTTTATCCGCTTAAATGTAAAGCTATCAGATTCAAATTTGACTTGGCATGATTCTTTTGCTTTCTGCTTTACTTTCCTGGACCTGGACCCATTCAATTAAATATGGTCTCCTTCCTGTTGCTAGTTTTTTTATCCTTAGCTTTTAAGAGTTTGCCTTTCCCTTTACTTTGTTGGTTCTTCTGATTTGTTTTTTCAAATCTTGCTAAGGTGTGTCTTTAGGACACTTGTCAAGGTTGTTATCCAGGAAAATATATTTCATTCAATGTATCAAAATTTTCATATTCATAATCAATTATTGCTTGTGGTCTAAGTAAAAAGAACTTTAGAAATAACCCTTAGGCACTTGTTATCTTTTCCAACTTTTTTCTTCCTTTTTTTTTTTTTTGTCTAAAGAGACATTTTAATTACATGATTGTTGCAAAAATTTCAATTTCAGGGCCCAGAGAGTTTGCTGCACTGTGGAGTTGCCTTGGTCAGTGGCGGGTGAGTGATTAAGCATTTTCTATGAATAGATTTTGGTCTCAACATTTTCCATATATTTTAATCTCTAATACTTTCATGCTAATATCATTTTTAAGCACTGAGTTAATGCTCATGGATTCGAAATTGTAGGCCATATTTGAGAGATTTGATAGAGATAGGAGTGGGAAAATTGATTTGATGGAACTGAGGGATGCTCTATACAGCCTTGGATATGCAATTCCACCTTCTGTCCTTCAGGTTCTAATTTCCAAGTATGACAATGGAAGTGGCAGGAAGGTTGAACTCAATTTCGACAGTTTTGTTGAGTAAGGCTTCTTCTCGAACACGTTCATTCTTCTTTTCTAACACGTTCATTCTTCTTTAATTTCCTTTCATTTTCATTGTATTGTTTCCCTTTAAAGATTTGAAATATGATAATCGATAATCTAATTGATGTTTTTTCATCTTGTTTTTGATTTGCAGGTGCGGGATGATTGTAAAGGTGAGAGATTGCATACTCCCTTTCTCTCCATTTAACTGCATCCAATCATCTTGAAATTTCTTGATTAGTAGTCAATAGTTTCCTATCTCAAATATTTATATTTGAGGAAGCGGTGATTCAGATCCGATTCTTTGAATACAGGAATACATGCGCCTATTATTAAGTCAAATACTCGATTATCCCTATCTACCAATGTAGCTTAATATGGTTCACTGTCGTACAAATGAGGCTGCTGCTATGCTTCTTCTTTTGCCATATGATTACATAATTGTTTGATAGGAGCTTTCATGCACTGGTTAAAGCATTGGAATAGTAATTTTATCATGGTTCTTGTTTTCAGGGCTTGACTGAAAAATTCAAGGAAAAGGATCCACGCTATACTGGTTCAGCAACGCTTACCTACGATTCATTCATGTCTATAGTCATTCCATTTCTTGTTTCATATGACTGACTTTGTATTATGATCATGAGCTTTGATTCAATCATTTGATTTTAGGCTACAACTATCCTCTTGAAGTGTACCCTTTGATAAATATTGTGATGAGTGTGAAGAATTTGCCTCTTTTTGCGACAAAAACAAGCACTACTAACAAGCATTTGGGACTGAATCATCCTTCGTCTTTGTAAGCACATCTACTCTAAACTGTTTTCTTTTGTCTTTATCTACACAGCGAGACGGAGAAAATAAGGTTGATTTTTGAGTAGCTGTGTTAAAAATTGCATTGTCTTCACTTGCAAATTCAAATTACAGGTCATTTAATCTGCAATAATTCATTATTATATTACTAAATTGAAAAATAGTAGACAAAACAAAAAAGAAATGGATAATCAAACGGTGTAGTACAAAAGAGACAATATTAAATCTATTTTTAATAATACCAACTAAAGAAAGAAATAGGGTAAAATATTCTCACATTTTTAAATTTGAATCGAAATTTTAAATGAGTTTATTAGTTTTTAAAATAGATATTTTGTTTTAAAAAAAAAATTTTATTAGATATATAGGTTCAACTGTTAGTCAATTGTTAATATTTTCGTTTATTTAATGACGTGATAATATTGAAACGATAAATTTATTTTTTATTAAGTTTAAAAATTATTATTATTATATAATTTTTATTAATTTTTTATAAATTTTAAAAAAATAGGAGAGCATTGATCGTTGCTGCCAAGGGAAGGGAGAACTCGACAATGCTCCTCAAGCTAAGGGAGCCAAGTGCTCCCCAGGCTAAGAAAGCGTCGATTTGGTGCTTCTTGGGGAGTTCGGCCGAGGCTTCGATTGTGGAGTGGTAGGTCTGTGTCAACCAGCCAACTTAAGAGAAAGGGGAAGAGTGAAAAAAGAAAAGAAAATATTTTAAATATTTTATGTTTATGTATTAATACTATTTAAATATTTGAAACGGAATGTATATTTTGAAAATTAATGAATTTGTATGTAATTATAATTAAAAGTTAAAAATGTCTGAGTATTTTTCTCAAAGAAATAATTGATTTCATAGATAAAAAAATAAATCTCAAATCCCTTCCCAGTGCTTAGATTTCTTTTTTGTATACTTGTGTACAATGATAGCATTAAAAATATCAGTACAAAATTGCTTAAAAAAATTTATAACATAGTTAAAAAGAAAGCTTTAAAGGGATTTCCTCGCTTAATCATGTGTCGGTTTCAAAGGGTGCTTAGAAAGGTTGAACAGAGTTTTCAAAAAGAGTCTAAAATTGTTCACACGAGTTATAGAGGGCTCTGCATGGATCGCATGCTTGAGTGTATTATATTTGGTCCGTATGCAACACACAGGTCTTACTCTAGTAATATTAATATCAAAGTAAGTTTTTAATTTTTTTTTCTTTCAAAATAAACTTATATTAACCATAAAAACTATATAAGGATAATAATTTTTCAAAATAAACATTTAAGTAAATTGAAAAGTTAAAAATTTTAAGAGAGAATTTTTTTGATAGGCGATTAGAATCAAATTAACCAACTAAAACCGATTAATGTGTAAAGTCGGTCAATTTGGTTAATATTTATATAGAAGTTGGTTAAATCAATTAATGAAATTTTCTAACCGATTTAATTGAATTAACCAATTATTCATTCTAATTCGTTGGAACAAATAAGTTAAGTAATAACAAGAATTTTAAACATAATGAAAATCTTTTTCTTTTTGAAGAAAACATAAATTTTTTAATATTTTAGAAAATGAATAAAATAATTTCATTAAAAAAGTGATAAGTAAAATTAGAAAAGGAATAAATTTTCTAAAACTAAATACCTCTAAATTATTAGAATATATATGTAACTCATTACCCATTAAAAAAATCAATTTTCTAATTTGTAACTATTTAGAATATTATTTTTTATACCTAAACATTTTTGCCCATTCAATTTTCACATAGAAAAGTAAAATGGGCACCAAATTGAATATTCCACAATTGTTGAGTCCCATTTGTGCAAATTAACCCTTGATTATGTCGTATTTTATTTTTTGTTTTATTTATTTTTCTCTCTTTCTCTTCTTCTCTGCCTCCCGAAGCTCAAGCGGCTCCTCTTTTCAGGGGTACACACTTTCAAGCTTCCAACTTTGCCAGAAACTCAAAGCCAGAGGCTTAAGAATAGACCCAAAAATAACTCCTTTTTGAGACCCCATTTCAGTAGTTCAATACCCTTTTGAAGGTATAAAGGTCTTACTATTAATTTCAATTTTTTTACATCTTTATTTCAAGCATTATGGCCTTATTGCTGATATGGGGTTCTACTATTGATTGGTTCATGCTTTAAAAATTGGGTCTTCTTGAGTAAATCTGTTGGGCTATTGATTAGTTTGATAATGTGTTTCTGTTATCGTTTCTGGTCTGGTGGGATTTTATTATCATATTTTTAGAAGCCAAAGTGAAATTAAATTTGCTATATTGTTCATTACTCTTTTGCTTTTGCGTTTGCATGTGCAGTGATACATAGGTGCCTACTATCATGTCATGGTCAAGACTTTCTAGTAGAATCAGTTTCTTGAATCAACAATTTTTGTCTCGTGAATCAAGGTAAGTATCATGTGTTACCAATATATTTGATCCTTGTAACTGTTTGTTTTCATTGAAAGCAAGGTATTTTACTTGGAGAACTAAGACAGAAATTTCTCCAGAAATTTGTTTTAGGAAAAACCTACTGGTTGTGAAAGACTGGTGTTCTAAATTTTTTATTCATATCTTGTTCTTTAGCCTTTAAAGGATAATCATTTGGATGCACTCAGCCTTTAGATTTTATCCTTTTGCAACTTCATTTTTCTCCCAACCCGAATGAAAGCTTCCTTTTCTGGGATGTGTACCACTTGGATGAAAATTTTTGTGTTAATCCAGGTTTCTTCCTGATGCTTTATATCCAAGATACAAGTTCTTTGAAGCTTCTATTGGGTGTGGCAACAATGCTTGGGGTTCGATGCCAAGATGTGACTTTAGCACAAGGCCTTTAACGAAGTCTTTTGATTTCCATCCTTATGGTTCTCAATGTTTTGGGAGATTGTCTCCCTTTAGCATTCAGCGGCATTATGCTTCACATGCTTCCCATGCTTCCAAAGAGAAAAAATCCAAAAAGACTCTTTTGTATCTTACAGCATTGGTTTTTGCAATGGTGGGAAGTAGTTATGCTGCTGTCCCTTTGTACCGAAGATTTTGCCAGGCTACTGGGTATGGCGGTACTGTCCAACGCCGTGAGGTGAAGCTGAGTTTATGTTATTCTTTTCTATCTTTTCACTATTTCAGAATTTCTTTTTTTTCTGTTGGTTTTTCACCAGAACAAATATTTGTTTTCTTTAGAGTGTTGAAGAGAAGATTGCTCGGCATGCAAAAGATGGGACAGTAGCAACAAGGTGCGCTTTCTAGGCTTTGGATGTAAGAGCTTATCTTAATCTCTGTTTTAAATAATTATGATCATACTATCCTTTCTAATAATTTGGTTGAGACTCTACAGCTATGTGTAATCCTTGTGTCATTTTTTGGGTTAAATTTGGTTCAGGGGTTTGTTTCGACTTATGACATACTCAGTTTCTACTTTTTGATATTTTCTGCTTAGATATGCATATGTTTCTTAAGATTTGTTATTGTCATGGTTCTTTTATTTTTGTCAAGTGAGATTTGTGCTAGAATGAGAGACATGAGTTTCAATAATATTGATAAGGGTTTCTTCCAACTGGTGTAACCTTTTTGCTTCACTTATACAGCATGAAATCTTTCCCTCAATAAAAGGCATGTTACTATTCATCTTAGTAGAAAAATGATGGAATTGTTTGTTGCAAGAAGCATTTTTCTCAAGTGGGATTGGAAAACAACTTAAACGACACCACTAATGGTCATAGGATGTTGTTTTTCCTCTAAAAGGAAGAAGGGAGTGAGATGCTTTGTTAGATATTCGGTTTGATAAGATTGACCGCGAGATATCCCTGTCTTCCAACCATGCACTTGCTTCATACAACATGCTACTTCAATACAACACAGTAACAAATAGGAGTCAGGCAGTTAGATTTAGGATTATTCATCAGTTCTCATCACCCGGTTTGTTCATTTTTATTCAATTTAATTTATGCATTTCTAAGACTTGCTACTGTGAAGCATTAGACTTTATCACAATGGAGTCTTCTTATTCTTCTTCTATGTATTTGATCTTGAGAAATTTGTGCTTACCCTTGCAGGGAGATAGTTGTCCAATTCAATGCTGATGTGGCAGATGGAATGCCCTGGAAATTTATTCCGACTCAAAGAGAGGTGCTTAAGTTTTCTCTGTGGATTTTGGGCATTTTTAAGTGATGGCTTCGTTTTGTCTTCTATTTATTTATTTTTTCTGCTAGGTGAGAGTCAAGCCTGGAGAAAGTGCCCTTGCATTTTATACTGCTGAAAATCGAAGTTCAACGCCCATAACTGGTGTCTCTACATATAACGTCACCCCTATGAAGGTACTGATACTTACACATGCTCTGTAATTAACATTGGACTAGTTGAATTATTTGTTATTTCTAGAATTTGAGTTATTGGCATGTGTTAGATCTGGGTTGACCTCTCATGCATTATTTGGCTGTGAGCCTTTAGGATTTTTGACATTCTCTTTCTAGCTGTCTAAATCTTTTTCAGTCTTGACTTATGGTATTTACTTTTCCTTTCTATAGTATTTGCTCAAATGGTCAAGTTAGTCCTTGCCGTTCCATTTTTACTACACGTATAACTTGGATTGAGAAAACTCTGTGTCTGCCAAGCTCTGCTTCTCACCGATCCTTGTGAATCTGTAGTTCCCATGATTGTAATCTCTTCCCCTCTCTCTCTCTCTCCATGTCTAAATTTCTTTCCAAAATTTTTGAATGGTATCATTGTGAATCTATGTCTAGCCCCTATCAAGTATGCTTAAATGCTGGCGATGTCATTCTTTTAGGTTTATAGTATTGCTTTGGGGCTTCTAGGAGTGACAATAGGAGAATGTGCAATTTTGTTTTTCTTTTGGTCTCAGCCAAGAAGAGCCTGAATAAAACCATTGTCTTCAAGTTTATGATTAAATTCTTCTGTTGCTTGGAGTCAGATGCTAGATTAACTGTTTTCAATTGGATGATCCCATGTCATCAGAAGGAAAGATGTATTGCACTTGACTTTTCTTTTCATTGTCCTTTTTGCAAGAAAAAAGTTAGTAAATATGATTATACTACCTGGTTGTGTATGGTTGGCCTAAAATCTCCAACAGCTAGTTGGAATTCCAGTTTCTTCTTAAAGAGAGTTGAGGAACTTAACTTTGCTATTACAGTCTTGAGAGATGGGCCCTGAGGCAGGTGAAAAACAGTCACTTCCAGATTACGAAGAACAATAGTTGTTGTTGTGCTTTTGGTTACAGTTGGCATCTTTATTTATCCTCTACTGTATTTGTTTTGGATGTTTTACTTTGTATGATAACTATCTCCAAGTTAGCTAAGATAAGAAACATTAAGTATGAAATATTATGAACTTGTTAAAGGGATAATGAGAAAGAAAAGGGAAGAAAAGAAATCTTTGGACTGAAAAAAATAATTATGTTGAAGCACATTAACTTGTACGTTTTTCTTGTTCCTTTTTCAGGCTGCAGTTTACTTCAATAAAATACAGTGCTTTTGCTTTGAGGAGCAGCGCCTTCTTCCTGGAGAGCAGATTGACATGCCTGTAAGTGGTGTTTTGTTTAAAAATAAAATAAAATAAATTGTTTACTGTTTTTAAGGCAAAACTCATTTGCGATCATTGACTTGCTTGTACTTTTTGCAGGTTTTCTTCTACATAGATCCTGAGTTTGAAACAGATCCCCGAATGGATGGTATCAACAACCTGATCTTATCTTATACATTTTTCAAGGTTTCTGAAGAATAAATGGGGAACTAATAAATTCATAGTGAAAATAGAACATGTTCACATGAGAATAAAACTGTTAGGTTCAAGGAACCAAACTTTTTTGTGATACGATTAGATAGGATCTTGTTTTGTGCACAAGGAGAAACCGGACCCCATTGATATACAGGGAGAAAGAGGACAAGAAACATAATTTTGTAGCAATTCTTTTGGTAGTACCTTCTTCTTTCCACCTCTTTGTGGTGGAAGTCTATTCTTGGTGTGTGCCAGGTTTGGGCCCTCTTTAGAGGTGCTTTTCCTTCCCCTCCCAAAACAAAACTAACTGCTTGTACCTTAGGTCTATATTTTTCCTTTCTCTTGTTATCAGTTTCGATTTTCTTTCAATGTTCCCTATGCTTATGTAATTTGAAGAACTATTTTCTTATCATAACTATTTGTTTAAATTTGTCTTGTAGTTCTACTATGGAGCAATTGCAAATGTCACTGTTTTTCACATTGTTTGTGTTTTCTCTAGGAGGGAGTTCCCATCAAATTAGACAGTTGGATAAGAGGGATGGGGGATTTGAGTTAGAGAGCGAGGAAGTTGCCAGAAAGGATGAGAAAAAAATGGGGGGAAAGGGATGGTGAATTTCATGTGGCCATGCCACAGCAACATATATTTCTTTTCTTCCTTATTGCTCGGTGTCATGGAATTGGGTCTTTATTGCACATACTTCTATATAGTTTAAAATTTTAAATGCACATACTACATGATTTGAGCTGCAGGTGTTCATGGCAAAGCATTCATGACATTGTGGTGGTCATGCTTTTAGCCATGACTGTTGATTTTCAAGATGGTTGAATGGTACTCGAGGCTTAGAATTGAATTTTTGCAGTTGTTGCATCTGCAGTTTTAGTGACTTTTAGTCATTTGAGATTCAACCCATATCATTTTCTTGCTCAATCTATTTATATAGTTTATAATCATGTGTTAAAGAAATATTTAAAGGGAAGAGAAAGAAAGAAAATCAGAAACATTCTGAAATTAACTAAAAGATATAAAGGTGTAATGTCATATAACAATACTAAAACAATCTATTTCAGTATCCAAACTAAGAATCCCATCCCCCCTAGTAGTACACCAGAGAACAACATGAAACTAACTGAAGCCCTGTAAAATCTTCACCAAGTTCTCCTTTTATTATGTTTTTTTGTTTAAAGAATCTATATCTAATTAAACTATCATCTGTTAGTGACTAATTGTTTTTGGCTTTTTTTTTTTTGGTAATACTTAATCATTTTCTAAAGTTTATAAACTGGTGCTCTCCTCCGCTGGATCAGTGCTTTGTCTCCCTGTAAACAAATGAAGCAACCCATCAATCAATCATACCATATGCAGGGAAAGAATATCAAATGTATTTGTTAATTGGTTCAAAATACAGGTAATGAGGTAGGTTTTAGTCAATTTCCCTGATTCATCATCATCCTTTTTCTTAGGATGTAGATTGATGCTTCCTCTCAGCATCATAAATTTTACATGATGTCTGAAGATCAAAGCAATCTAAAACCATCCGTTGATCAAAAGAACAACAATGGGACCATGGAAGAGACCTGTTTGATGTTCACTAGTTCATGCAAATAACTTGCTACTAATGTTTGCAAATCTGTTTCATCACACTTTTTATGTGGCTCATGCCTGTCTACAAAAATTACTAGTATTGCTTGAGATTGTACAACTCTGACCAGACAATTGCCTTTCAACTTTTGTCAGGTTTGATTGTGCAACCAACCAAGGATCGAAAATTGATGTAGCTAGGGCGGTCACTAGGTTGAATGGTCAAATAAATTCGTCTATCTGTCAATCTTATCCATTGGCTATGCTGATGCAAGTTCTCCATAATTCAAAGGCATGGTCCATGAAGTTGAAACCCACCTGCCCACTTTAATTTCAAAGTATTGATTATGGCTAAAACAAATTGGATTTCAAACATACTGTATATATTTGATATATCTTACCTAAGTAGCCTAAAAGCACGTTGTTTGATTTAGAAGGTTTTGATCTTCCCATATGGGGAATGGCCTTATATAAAAAACAGAAAACCAGGGAATATTTACAGGGATTTTGGGCAGCTTAAATTGACTCTAATTTGACAGAGGAAAGTATTTTTGCTTTGAATGGGAAGGCCTGCCAAAAAGTTCAGCAAAAGAGTTGAAAAATGACATGGGTTAGACACTGATATAAAAGCTGATGCCATGAATTGACCTTTTTGGGAAAGAATGAAAGAGGAGCAGACAAAGAGCAAACCCATCTTTAGAGATAGAGCTCACCGACTCAAGTTTTAGTTTTTGGAGGTTTTAGGACAGAAAAGGAGGAGTAAAAAAAAAGGGATAATGTGAGAAGTGGCTGCCGTTAGAGGGATTCTAATGGCTTTTCTTTTCGCGATGGAAGCCAATTTGGACTTTTGTCTAGCTGAAGACAAAGCAGAATTTCAACACGTAAAAGATTCACATGCATGATTGAAACTTTGCAAGTTGAGATAATAAGAGGATGGAGACCCATTACCATATTTTAAATGATAAAAAATATAATATAATTGTGTTTTAGGCATGAGACTTTATGTCATGAATTGGAGTTTTACACACCAGCAAGTTGTTCCATAGCAGCATTCTGAGGGTCCTGTTTAGGGATACCATGGGGTAGAAACCTTACAAGAAAATAATTCCAAATTCTCTTCCAGATGATTTGAAGACTTTTTTAAATATAAAATTATAAAAAAAAAAAAACCCTTAATATCTGTCTGTCCAATGAAATCTAAGATTAATTATCCAATCATCTGTTGGGCTGCACCCGAGCTTTTGACTCATTGATTGGTGCATTAAGAAGAAAAAAAAAAAATCTGTTGGGCCAATGCTGATGGAACCCTTTAAGTGCCTGGTTTCCACCATCTAGACATGTATCCAATAGGAAAATGCCCTTTGTTCCCTTCCAACATTTTTTTTCCTTGACACAAGAAATCCCACTCATTTGCATACGCCCTGAATACTTCAACTACCCCAACCCCAAGTATTTTCTGAGTTCAAAGGATCAGAAAGAAGGTCAACAACATGAAAAACACACTCTCTTGCCAACACATTTAACCTCTATGAGCCTATTTCAAGTCAAGTCATGAAACATGAACTGGGGAAAGAACAACTTAGAGGATTAGACTCTAGTGCCCTAAGGTCCATCCACGGTCACATGTAAATGGATCCTACATTCATGGCCTCACGTGTATGTGAGCATGGACCACATTGGTACTTCTAGAATAGGGATGAATAACTGTGATGGTTATTAATTGGTGCTCCAACAGTTAAAAAAGGTATTGAATATCTCACCTCAAATTTCCTCTGTTATTTGAAATGTCTCCGCAATACTGTTTTCCCTTATGATCATCCCTCCCTTACTAGCCAAATTCACATGATTTCAGGCGGAGATTAAGTATGCTATAACCAAGATCAGTAGACCGAAGACAGATAATGCCTGCAAAACAATTAAAAATGATAGAGAATAGAGAGATGTCATTATTTGAATAACAGGCTTGAGTTATTGACAAACTAATGAATCGAGAAAAGAATATTTTTAGAACATCAAACTGAGAAGAGATTGTAAAGGTGATACTAAGGATAAAGAGTATGTTTCTTACATTTTTTGTGCTATCTGATGAATATACCAACTCGGGAAGATAACCCTGCACTCCAATGTTATAAACTGGGGTGCCATCAGGGTAGTAGAGTCCATAGTTTCTCTCTGATGTTGGACCGTCCTTTAAATTCTCATTAAAAAGTGCAAAAACATATATGTCAATCGGGACATTTGGTTTTGCCGGTGTGCCTTGTTTCTGTTCTATTCTTTTCAACAGATTGCCATTATACAATCCTGCATTCTCTGATGTAGCTCCTACTTCATTTTCATCCCCTTTGGAAGGCCAACCTGTCTCAGAAACCCTGACTTCAATATCCGTATGCCCCATTGCTTTGATAGCTGAATAAACAGCATCAACTTGAGCATACAACATATTATCATATTTCAAATTGGTAATTGAATCCACTGTCCCTTGATTAGGCTGGAAAAGCACGTAGTCTATTGGCACCTCGTTCGGGTTATCTTTGTATGCAAAATAGGGATATGCATTAATCAAGAAAGGTGACTTGACCTGAGCATGAAAATTCAAAATTGCATGTAGATATTCTCCAAGATCTTGCCTAAAAGCCCCTGCCGAAGGAGGATAGGAGACACCTAAGATATCAAGAGAATGTGCGCTTGTGACAGTTACTTGTTTGTCAAGGCCAAGATCAACAAGAGTCCTGTAAACTGTTTGCATTGCTGGGAGGAGATTCGACCATTGCTGAGTATCATTGCTTTTGAAGACCTCATTCCCCACAGTGATGCAAGTGATCCTGGTCTGAGGGAGGTGGGCTTGAACTCGCTGCAGAACCCAGTTTTGAGCTTTGACAGGATCAGTCATGTTCTGAAGGTACTCGTTCCCGAGTCCAATAATAAAATCAACATTTGTATTGGAGAAGGCAACAAGAACATTCGGATCTGCATCATACAGTTTTACTCTGCTAATATTGAGGGATCTGAGGAGGTAGGCGACACGGGAAGGAGAAGGAAGATTGTTTGCTAAATGGCCATAGTTGATTCCAACTCCGAGACCAAGGATTTGGGCTGGTGAATCTGAAACCAGAATAAAAAGAAGTGAATCATAAGAAAAAGAAGCAAGAAAGGACCAAAATAGATGAGTGAGAAATGAGTGATTATAATATGGCCCAGAACAAAAAAATTATAGTATGCTACCATTAAAAGAAGAAATTCAAAAACAAATAATAGATAACCAATGAGTATTCATTTGAAAAATAAGTCAAGATGCCTAGAATTCGTTTCCAAAAGAGCAAAAAAACAAAAAATCCAACTCATGCAGAAAACTTTAGTTTATTTGAACAGAAATAAATCATCATTAACAAATTATATCTGCATAGTGACCATTTAGCAGCCAGAAACGATCACATATCATATCAAATGAATTGCACTAAGCTGAAATAGTAATACAGATTGATTTTGCATGAAAATTGTAAAAAGAAGAAGATCTTGAAATGCCATGTTGATAAAACTTGAGAGAAACTCTGTTTTACTTCCTTATAGAAAGAAAAAACAGAATGGAAACCCATAAACCCAGAAACTCAAATGCAAAAGGCAAAATGAAAGTTTGATTCTTGGGTTACTACTTAAAAAAAAAAAAAAGGGAAACTCTGAAACTTTAACCAAAAAGGTTTTCCTTTTTCTTCTCCTTTGTGTTGTTATCTTTTGAGCATTTTTTTCATCCGGCAACCCAACAAAGAAATGAGAGAACAGTTGAAACAAAGAAAAAGAAACCTGAGAAAGTGAGAAGAACTAAAAGCAGTCTGAAGAGAAGAGAACAGGCAGCCATAACTGATCTGATCTTGTCTTAAACCAAGACCCTTAACCAACCCCTTTCAGCGACGACGTCTCATCTGCCACCTAAACTTCCTCCCTCTCTCTCTCTCTCTCTCTCTCTCTTTATATTACGCAGAACCCTCTGTTAGCTCTGTTTAACCAACGTATTCTCTCTCTCTTCTGTAATAAGAAAATAGCACTTTTTTTAATAGTAATTTTTTATGGGTTTTACATGAACTGTAATTCTAACACGTAATTGATCACTGTCTGGTAGTTTATTATTATTATTATTATTATTTTAACTAGCCTTGTTTCAGGTGATTTACCACATAGTTATTTGATTTTCCATATCTGCCCCTGCTTTTTTTTTTATCTTATTAAGTGCTTGTTCGGTCTGTTTTTTTTTTTTTCAATTTATTTACGTTTTATAAGTAAAAATTAAGTCAAATATAAATTTTAAAAAACTCTTAAAAAAAGTAAATTTTTTTAAAAAAGTAAAATTAAAAAAAAAAACTTTTGGAAAAGCTTCTATGAGAAGCTTTTTCTTCTATTCTTTTAAATATGTAAGAAAATTTTTATTTTTGTTTAAAAAATATTCTCATCTGTTAAATATAATTACAATATTACCTTCTCAAAAAAAGAAATACCCTTTATAATAATTTTAACTAATTATAACTTATAAAAAAAAATTTATCAAACAATTTTAGTTTAATTTTAAAAGTTATTATTTTTCATAAAACCTTTTAAGTTAGAAAAAAATCAAGCCAAATAGACTCTAAAAATTAAAAATGATTTCATTAGCTGTCGGGGAAGAAAATTTTGAGAAGGAAAGTCCTAGTGCCTAAAAGGATTCAACTCAATTCTTCTAATAGGAAGTTTAGTAGGAAGATTTCTCTTCTTTCTTGTAACACGATGTCACACTCGTATCGGCTGCTGCAGAGAATTTCTGTTCTACGTCTCGATTGTTCACACATTAACATCTTCGATCACGATAGGTTATTTGACATGTCAATTTTTACGTATTTTTATAATATCATTTATAAATTAACTATTTATGACGTGTTTCATTACGTTTTTTATTTATCACGTGTTTTGTTTCGTTAATAATTTTGTTGAAGGTATTAAGATTTTTTTAATAGTTTGAAATTTGATGATATAAATTCTGTTCTATGTCTTGATTGTTCACATATTAGTATTTTCGATCACAATAGTTTATTTGACATGTCAATTTTTACGTATTCTTATAATATCATTTGTAAATTAATTATTTATGACGTGTTTCATTATGTTTTTTATCTATCACGTGTTTTGTTTCGTTATTAATTTTTTTTAGAGGTTTTAGGATTTTTTTAATAATTAGAAAATTGATGATATAAATTTGACATCATCTCTTTTTAGATATTCTTTGTACAAGTCGCTATTGGAATAGAAAAAGACTTGTATAAATATCTCAAGTTGTTAGTATATTTATGAAGGTCCTTTCTAATTTGATTTCTTTGGTTTTATTTTCTTATTATTTTCCAAATTTATTGGCTGGCCGTGAAATATATTAATTATGTTCTTATTGGCCCTTGTAAGTAACTTTGTTGCTCGTGGAGGTATAAGAGTTTACATCATCTCTTTTGTACCCAATAAAACCTTGAGTGTATGTTTCATTTTCCCTCATATTATTGAATTCATACAAGCAGATGGTCAAATCCTTTAATTGTCTAAACCCAAAAGGTCAAAAAAAGGGCATCCTATTATTATCATGTAATGTTGCGTTTAAAGGTAAACTTAGTTGCAAGAGTGTTCATACACAAGGCACAGAATCTTTCCTTTATGTAGTCTTAATCTATTCTTAAGCTACCATACAATCCTGCCTTTATATATTTAAAATACATTCTTTACAACAATCGATAATTTTTTTTTTTATGGAATATTAATACGTGACGGCTCTCTACATAGTGACAATCCATTTTACACATGAATTTTTTAATATCGCTTGATTTTAATAATATTGTGTATATATTCATTTGAAGAAAATTGATTTCAAGACGTATAAGTTCCAGTAATTTCTTACAATAACACATTAAACATGTAAACGTAGTCATAAATTCTTGTTTGCTAAAGACCCAACATTACAAAAGGAATCAATTGAACAACTTGTGATAAATAACATACTCTCTTTATTTTAAGGGTTGCCTGCAAAAGTCACAGATGCTTCTTTCTTTTTATGTATTGCTTGAATTATATGAGTTTGCATTATATTTATTAAATTTTATAATAAAAATTTAACTAAGAAACTCGAGAGCTTGACTTATTAAATCTCATGAACAATCAAATTAAAGAGGATACTCTTGAATTGATTAATATTTGTTTCTTCGATTACTGTATTGTATTCCCTGAACTTAACCACGTCTGCAAATGGTGGCACTCCATTGAGAATCTTAATATTTAGGCTACCAAACCACAAGGTGACCAATTATATTCATCCACGTGGTAGTATTGTGACCGGTGTCAGACGGAGAATATCTTTGATTGGACTGACAGAAGTCGGTGGCAGGACAAAAAAACGGTAGAAAAGAGACTTTTCCAAGGTCTAAAAAGTGATACGGGCGAGGTCGGATCCCAAGGGGAAATTGCTATCAATTAATTACCGTTCCTTTTTCAAAAACACAAAATAAAAAATATATATATATTCTTTGGGGCTGACGCGAATCTTGAAGTAGAGCGCACTTGTTAACCACCGCGTCCGTCGCTTTCATCACCTAGGTCGGCTGACACCTCAGCAGCCGCACGTGTCCTTTTTGCTGTCCAATTTTTTTTTCCAAAAATACTTTCTAATTTTTACATATAAGAATCAGTTCTCTCTCCACCTCTCAAATAAGAGGTATTTTAGAAAAAAATTATTTTTTAATTTTAACTATTTTTAATAAAAAAAAATTTTTCGAATAAAATTATTTTGAATGAAACCTCTTCATATTAAACTTTTTGAATAAAATTATTTTGAATGAAATCTCTTCATATTCAAGCGCATATGTTGAAAAAAATTTATTACATATCATGCTTAAAGTGTTTAACTTTAAAAGTTTATATCTTAGTAAAATATAAAGATTGAAATCAAATTACACATCATGTTTGAAAAAAAAAAAAAAAAAAAAATTACACATCATGTTTAAAAAATAATGTTGTTCTACGTTATATTTTAAAAAATCTTATTATATATCGTATTAAACAAAAGTTGATACATGTCATATTTAACGTCTCTAACTTCAAGAATTTATATTCTAGTAAAATACAAAGATAGAGACCAAGTTACACGTTAAAAAAAATTTGTTACACATTATGTTGTTATACGTCATATCAAGTGTTTAACTCAAAGAGTTTATGTTCTAATGAAATACAAATATACATATCACATTACAAAACATATTAAAGCATGCCATATTCAATAGAGTTAAAAAAATTATTACACATTATATCTAAGGTGTTTAACTTCAAGAGTTTATATTCTAATGAAATACAAAGACAGATATCATGTTACAAATATATGTTTAAAACATATCATATTCAATAGATTTGTTACACGTCAAATGCATTAGAATTGTTACATGCTGGCGTGACGTGTAACAACTCTAGACAGAGATAGAAATTGGCAGCATCACAGAGGGATGTGAGAGATGTGGGAGAGAAAAATCGAGAACATAACATACTAATACAATTAGAGAGAGCTAGATGGTAAGAGAGAGAAATTAGCAGCACAACAGATAAATGTGAGAGAGAGAAATGGAGAAGGAAATTGTGATAAATAGTTTAATTTGTCTGAAATGGTTTCAAGTATATTTTTGTCAAATCATGATAAAATATGAATAAAAATAGTTAACTTTATATTAAAAGTTTTTGTTGAAATAATCTTATAAAGTTGACTATTTTTTATAATTTTCTTTTTAAAATTTTATGTAAAAAGTGATTAAAGATCTATCAAAATTATATATTTTTAAATTTATACCTATAATAATAAAAAAAACTAAGAAACAATTACTATTACCACCACCACCACCACTTTAATTTCATTCGTGGCTGCCAACAACACGTTTAAGTTGCTCTCCATAGGATAGTAAATTTAACTTTTGAGAAAAAAGTATAGTATATGTTTGGCATATGATACTTGCACTTTTCTTGTTCTCAAGTTTGTTTTTTATGTAGGGTTTAAGTTTTATTTAGAAAAAAAAAGTGAGATTCTATTACACTAATATATATAACGACATTTGTTAGAAAAAGAAGTATATAGTAATACTATATGTAGTAGTCGGTGTAAAGCTGAAAGATGATAGTGGAAATTTCATAAGAAAAACGTGTAAAATTTTGGAGTTTTTTCCCTTTCAAAATCTCACTTTATTGCAATAGTTATAGCAACATGCATCGCATGTATTCACAATTTTCTTACTTTACCATAATTTTCAATCTCACTCTCTCACATGTCATTTAATAATAATAATAATAATGCTTTTAAAAGGTATTACTAATTTATTTTACATTTATTGTTTGTACTGCATCCAACAAGACATAAGAGCGATAGCTTATAAATATTATTAAAGATAATTATTTTTTGTGTTCATATATATACTCCCAATTTAGATTTTTTCATTTTTAAATACGATTGATTTGCATAAAATATATAAAATGTTTATAATTAATATTGCTTTACCTTAAACATAAGTCACGCTTATGTATCAATACAACTAAATAATTAATTTGTTTAAATATTACTATTACAGTCTATGCATATATATGTATATGAAGTTTGAACCATCAACTAATTAGTTAGGTACATATAGCTCAACCCATGTAAGTCAACTTTCATTGATCATATAACATAAAATATTTATTTAGAAAAATAATATTAATCTCTTCTATGAAACTGAATGACTTTATGATGAAAGTATGACATAATTTGTACGTTGTTCCTTAAAATATTGCTTAATAGTAAGCTATAAACGCGAAAAATGACAACAATTGTGTCTATTTATTTATTTAGCTTTAAAACGTTCTACATCATCATTTATGCAGGAATAGGTACGGTCAGTTCATTGTATTTTCTCACAAGGCCTAAGGAAAATTAGCTGACAAATTAAAATATTATTTGTTTTAGAGATTAGTTTGGCATCATAACATTCTTATGGTTTGCTACCTAAACCACAAAAGGAAAAGTAGTGTATATATATATGTCCAGCAAACTAGTTTTCAAGGTGAAATCATTAGTTTAATTATTATTCATTTCCTTTACGTAAAAGCCAAGTACTGTAAAAGGTAATAATAACTTAATAAGAAACCAAGTTGCCAACAGCCAACAATGAATTCGAGGACTCTACTGAAAAATGATAATCTTCAGATGGATATGGTGCGGCTTTCACCTATATTGTCTTCATTAATTAGTTTTAGACAATAAAATGACAGAATTTTTTTAATATTTAATTCTGAAATAAGTTAAGATATATAGGGCCCCTTTCTTCTCTTTCTTTATTTATTTCTCCAACCCACCCCTTTCCCTGGTGTAGAAGATGAAGCAAATCATATGTGTATGGCTAGGTTCTACAAAAGATATTGTGGCCTTTTTTGTAACCCCAAAAGCTGAATTTAAATGTAATGAACTTTTGGTTACTCTCATTCTAGAAAAGAAGATAATTCTCAAGATGCTATAAAAGTGAGAAATAGATTTCAAAAGATTCTTATTCGAGACCAATATTTTTCCATGTAAAAGGACATTTCTTTTTGCTCTTGAAAAGATTTTATCTATATATGTGTCTGTGTGTGCAGGATAACTTTTTCTCCATCTTTTCCCTATATATTTTGACTCTTTCTGAGGAAAAAAAAGAAAGACCCCACAAGTGAAGATAATGCATGCATGAAAATGCAGTCCAACAACATGGAAGTTAGCATATTTTGGGACTTTGGAAATTATGTGGAAATAGAGTGAGGCATCAAGTCACCATGGAAAAACACTTGTCCCACTTAAAAAAGGGTCTTTGCCCACTGAGAGAAGGAGCTTCATGGAAAAGTGAATGAAAAGAAAAGGAAAAGAATGTTGAAGGAAATGAAATTAGTGATGAGTATTGAGTCATCGATTCCTCTCACACATGATGCTGCATTGAGCACTCTTAGGATTACAAGGCCCTCCACTTCCAACCATTTTGCTTTAGTTTCAACCCTTGGATGATAATCTTTCTTGACCAAAACTTTCTTTTGGAGGGATGATATATGTTGCGTCTCTTTATCAGTTGATTATTAAGTTTAACATCTTGCAATCTTAAGAAAATACATTTCAAGTATATATATGTTGTTTTGAGTCAAACAGAAAATCCTTAGTTTCCTTTTCAAATTCATATTTATTTTTAATATTTTGATTCAATGTCACTCAACAAGGGAGAAAACAGAAACATGAACTTATACATGTACAGATATATATGAGATGAAAAACATGTCTGGGCTTTTGATAATTTGAAAGGTCCACTCCAACTTTGAATAGCCTAGAGCTAGGTGCACAAGGAGAACAAACTTTTCCATCATTGTTTAGTGGAATTGTGGTCAACGCAAAGGTGCTTTATTATTGATTCAAACATCTTCTTTTCTTATAGAAAGTCAGGTGAAAATTCTTGTCCTCCTGGTCTTTACACCAAGGAAAATTAACAACCATTAATACACATCCTCAGCTTTGTCCCATGCTCTCATATCCTCTACTTTGATTGAGGGCTGTACTTTCCGTGATATGAGATAGATAAACTGATTTAAGAACAGAAAGTAATCACACGGCAATGAATATGGAAGTTCTGTTTCTTTTCCATCTTGGGAATGAAACTTTTTCAATGTGTAAAAAGTATAGTTTAGCAATAAGCCCAATTATTGCATCCTCTCTTCTTTCTTCCTCAAGTTTCTTAGATAATATGTCCTTTGATGTTTACATGTCCTAGGTCTATAATTATTACTGGTTGAGATTTGAGAAGAAAGAAAGCTACCTTTCTTCCACAAGGCAAGAGACACTCGTATTAAACTTAACATGCAGTACATTTAGTCAGTACTCAATTTTGGGTAGATTTAATTATCAATTGATGCATCCAATTATTAACGGTAAGAATATTCAGTAATTACTATGTTTAGACTGCATTGGCGAACGATTGCCTCAAATATTAATGCATTTTGATATTTAAATGTAATGGGCTACTCCAAGTTTCCAATCCAAGTATTTCAATTTACACCTGGGCATCGAATGCTTACTGTAACCAGTCTTCCCTTGACAAAATTTATGAACTGTGGCAATTTTTTTTCCTGTTTATAGGGATAATTTGAGCAGTTCAAGAGGACCATGCTCCAACTATGGCAATCCAGAAATATGATTGAAATTCTAAACTGAGATATGCCATTCAACCACAAACATTACAAAGAACACTAGACAACTAATTGTCCGTGAGAGCATTTACCCTCACTGGTAGCAAATTTAGATAAGAGTTCTAGACAAACTTGGGAGAGCCTACTCATTTCTGACCACCAAATACTTAGTAGAGATCAGCTTCCTTGTGAGTGTGGATCTCACAGTCCGAGGTTGGGTATGAAACACAAGTCAGCACATATCCCTCCTCCATTTGTTTATCATCAAGGAAGGAACCGTCAGATTGATCCACTGAGCCTGAAATAATCTTCCCAGCACATGTGGAGCAAGCTCCAGCCCTGCAAGAATAGGGCAGGTCAACACCCGCCTCCTCAGCAGCATCTAAGATGTATTTATCATCAGGGGCTTCAAACTCACATTCCTCACCATTTGGACCAACAAGCTTAATTTTGTACACTGCCATTGATGCTCTGTAATTGGAAGAACATTTCAAGCCAAAAGATTTAGAGATGCTCTTAACAGATCCAAGAGTTGTTGGGGCCTTGACGATAGCACTTGTAAATCGGTTAGGGATTGCAGCTTTAACAATACAAGGGGAGGTAAGACTCACAGTTGTCATCTTTACTCCTGAATCCAAATAACAAATGTCAGAATGTTTTTTCTTGGTGATTTTACTAGTCCACCAAAAATGAATAGAAAAAATGCACTGTCATACAAATGGTTGCAATATTCATGCATTTTAATAAATTTCATATAATTGAAAATTTCAGTCATACAGGAGGCAAGCAGGATGATCCCGCTACCAAATGTCATAGCTGAAAGGCTGCATCTAAAACCAGATAAAGCTAAAGAAATAGACCCCAGTTCTGAGACAATGGCTTATAAACTATGATCACTTATTAGCAACATTTGATAAGCTGTTAAATCTAGCTTTAATATTGCAAGCAACATAATAGAATATAGTAGTTGGTTGTGATTTAAGGAAGCTATATACAATATCAGTTACAAGAAAGAAGGGTAAGTTGGGGAAGAGAAGGATGCACATATCATTAAGTTCCGAGTGACAAAAGAAAAGCATCATGTTATGTATATTGTCATGGAAAAACATTACCTAGATAGAAAAACATTACCTAGATAGAAAAACATTGTCTGCTTATGTACGGAATGAAATTCTCTTGGTTCATTGCATTTCTCTAGTTCATGATCAAACATACAACATTATTGAAGGTATGATAGATCATACAACCATTATCCAGAGTTCCAAGAGAAGCACAAAGTTTTTTTTATCTATGGCTCATTATTATTGGATGCTTCTAAACACCTTCACAACATCATCCTCAATATTATGAGACTAAACTTGTAACTTGTTAATACTCTACATGGAAAAAGAACCATACAATCCATTTCTGTATTAACAAGACAATTAATGTCTGGAGCACTATGAGAAGAGGCTAGCTAAGGGCTCTCTGCTCTTCACTCGAGGCTCCATTCAACAACCCACATTAACGAACATTAGATGAAGATTTCATGGTGTACCTTCATGATAAATCTTAGAAAACTTAGCTAATCTTTGATATCATACTCTTAACCAAATCTTTATCTCCTTTTCCCCTTTCTTCACATCCCAGAATAGAACAAGCAGAAGCCAAGAGCATTTAGAAGATTTATTAAAGAAACCGAAATGCATTGTAAGCAAACCAAAGTACGGCTGTTCCTACAAGCTCAGTATACTTATTGCCCATTCTTTGCCCTATCTCATTTTGAGCAGCACAGATTTCAATATCAAAGAACATATTCTAAACTTATTGAAAGGCACAAAGCAAGAATCAACAAAATGTCTGACAAAATAAACTAGGAAGGTCTCCAAGATGCACTAAAGACTAAACCTGCTGGAATACTATTTGAATATTTCTCAATTCCTATCAATAACATGTCAAAAGACACCTTATTATGAGTCAACAATATGAATAAGTCACAGGTTATTAACTTGCTGTAATGCAAAAGCTTTGACTACAATCCACTACACTTTGCGGTAGCTTAAAAACATCTCTCTTTTACAAATTCCAAGTCTTGAATGCACCACTCGTGAAAATCAAGGTAAGGACCATTTACAATTCAATCGTCCAAGGATCCAACAAAAGATCTTTTTTACACACTGGTACAGTGAAGCCCGATGCATCCATCTCAACAACCAATCCACTCAGCAAACAAGCAGACAAAAAGAAGAGAGTAGCTGACCTTAGAATCAAGAAAAAGCAAACACTGAAAATAACCAAAAGCAAACAGTGATATATAGATTGTCTCCAACTATCTTCTTGGTAAATGATTAACCACATAAAATCAGCCAAAATGAATGATTTTATCACATTCCTATACTCTTATTGTGCAGGAATACAAAATTTACCCTTCAATAACCAAAATAAATAATTCTATATTACATGGGTCGAATTTATCTCTTACTCTCTCCCTTTTTTTTTGTTGGTCTTAAGGTTGAGTACACCTCCTTTGGTTTATACCAATTAACAAGCAACCCATGAAAAAGCTATTACATTTATTTTCTTCGGGTTTCAAGTTTCAACCATTTCCAAATCAAAAATATGAAAATTTCATTTTCGCCTATAAAGAAAATTCAAATATCATACCTCCACTACACACTCTTCCTGTATAAAAAAAGGGTCACACTTTAACCAAAAAAAAACCCCAGATAGCAGAAACAAGGAATCGTCAAAGCTCAAAACAGATCATAAACAAAAGTTCTTTTATATGGAAAGAACGATGTCCATGCAAAGATAAAGAAATGGGAGAAAAAGACGCGAGAGAGCGCTTACTGAGGGAGTTTGGGGTGGTGATAGCGAGCGGAGAATACGAGGGGATCTAAGTTTGGAGTGTTTAGAAACCTAATATACTGTAGCAGTGATGGATTGGTGACGACGGTCAGCCCCTGCGAAAGTGGTTTATATTTATAGTAAGTGGAGAGAGCTGGCTTTGTGGGTTCGGGGGGGTTTTGGGCAGAGCAAAAAAGACGCCCATGGTTTTCCTAATTGAAAATTTATTAGGCCTAATCAAAAATTGGTAATGGAATTAAGAGAGCTACTCATTTTCACCGTCATTTCTTAAGCTCTTTTATCATTTTATTCTTTCCTTTTAAACTAATTAAGTCATAATATTAAAATTTTTAATTATTTACAAATATTCAAATAAGTCACTATTTTTTATTATATTTAATAATTTTTTATATTTTTATTTTAAATTAAATAAATTTTTATAATTAATAATTAATTAATTATTATTAATTAAAATATTAAGATTTAAAGTTTAAAGTGATGTCACTGTTAAGATGGCATACTAATATATAATAATAGATAATGACATAACATGTTGATGTAATATGATAATATAATCATATAATATTTTCACGATATTACGTAAATATAAAATGATAAATATTATTTTAATTAATGATAATTTATAAATTATTAACTATAACTCAAACTATAAATATAAAAATTTAATTGAATGTAATAAAAAATAAATTTTTAAAAATAATTCATATATATTTTTTTCAAATTAAACCCTTCTTCCTCGCTTCCCACGTTTTCAAATAGTATTAATATATAACAAAAATGTAACTAACAAATTACATTGTCATTTTTAAGGTTGATACTTATATTTGGTATTTAAAATTCTAAAGTAAATAAGTTATTCAATCCTATTAAATAAAAAAGGATTGATGCATTGAATTTGACATGGTTTGTGGATTCAAAAGTAACATTAATAAAGGATTATTAATAATATTTTAATTTTGATTGTGGAACCATTCTATCTTTGAAAAAGAGGTATAAATCTCGACTTATATGAAATCAGTAATGATAGAATTATTGCTACATATAATGGTTGGTGATTATTCTAAGGTAAAAGAGGTAAGGTTTAACAAGGCTGCTTTTTTTTTTCGATGAATTAATCAATTAAATAATTATTTTCTGTTTTATATTTTTTCTTTTTACTACTCTAAATAATGTAAGAAAAAAAGAAAATGTAAAACTTCCGACCTGCCGGATTCGAACCAGCGACCTAAGGATTGCTCTGGAGTTATCCCACTACAGTCCTCCGCTCTGCCAACTGAGCTAAGGTCGGTTTGCTTGCATCTTTTCATCTCTAAATTTAAGAATCTGTAACTCCTTAATAAATCCAGCCTAAACGTTTGCATATACACATATATTCAACTTTTTTAAGTGGTAATAAAAAAACGTTGGAGTGGGATCCGTATCCTGTGCTGTACCGTACCCAGTCGGTTGCAAAAGGGGAAATATTAAAATAAGTGGATAGTGGTAAAGTTAAAAAAAAAGATTTGGCCTTTAGGTAGTCTGGAGAGACCAAGCCAATGCCATCACTTCAACAGCCAGAGAGACGCCTCTTTCATTACGCCACGAGCTGCCTGAGTATCCCCTTTTCCAGCAATTATTTTATCTTGGTGTCTGTTGCGTGGGAGAAAGCCCGCAGGCAATGCCATTTGGCCACCCCATTAAACACAATTTATTGATATTTTTCTATGAATGCATAATGTTATCAAGTGTTCATCTTACATGAGTGCTACTTGATAGGTAAGTTTACACTGAGGAAGTTGGGAAGTGCTTGTATACAAATGCATTCCAAATTTCCTGGTATAAGTAATTTCACTTACCATTTCCCAGCTAGCCCGACAGCATGTGCGGGATCACCATTTGTACAGTCAAAATAACAGGACAGGAACCAAGTCAGCACATGCAATGATGCAACTAACGTGGATGTAGAAACCCTTGGGGAATGGAATGGGGACCAAGCATCTATCCATTCTTCTTACTACTCAGCCAACTGCCATGGTCGTTTCCAACTTTTGTTTTTTATGTTGCTTAGATTCTGGAACGGGTTCTAGATAGGGGTTGCTAAACTAATGCATTATTAAATGAACACAGATCAAAAAGCAATCCGATTAGAGACCAAATGGAGTTCTTCATAAGCAGCTTTGACAAGTATATTCAACCAAAGTCTCAACACAAACTACATTGATAATACAGCTATTGCCTCAAGGGCATAATCATGCTCCTCAAATTTTTTTCTAGCATCACTTACCAGCTCCAAAACAGTTTGCAGATACAAAATACTACTACTATTAACTGTAGCTGCTGCTTCTAATGCTCTTCCTTTTCCCACTAATGAAGGCTATGAGCTTAGTTGAATAATGCAGCAGCCAGGGTTGGCCAAAGACATACCTGTGAATTCTAGGCTTCCATCTGATGCAGTCGTTTTTTCCTTTCATCTTTAGCCATACATGATTTCAAATGATAACCATGACAAGAATTAAAAGAACCGATGAGTTATTATCCACTTAAGAATTTGAACCATTTTCCTAGATCTAAATTTGGTTGAAGTTAAGAAAGAATTAAACACAGTTTATGCTGGCATAGACAAGAGTGTAGTGACAAAATATACAACCAGTTAATGCCAAATAGACACTTCCAGGTTTCTAATGGTAAAATGTGCAGCAAAGCATTTTGAGATCATAGTTTTCAATCTCAATGGATCACAAAAGGAGGACCTGCAGCAAAGATATTCAGAACAAACTATAAAATGTATAGGCCAAAAAAAGAACAGTCAAGAACTGGAGATAAAATTGTGTCGATTTTAGAAGTACGGTATGCCATAGTGGAGGATGATGATGATGCTTGACCCATTCTGTAACTAAACTAAACATTTTTCTTCGCAGGATGCAAAGAGATGAAGGACAACAGTTTAAACCAAGATTTTGTAGTCCTGCCATATTTATTTAACTTTCACCTGCCTAGTTGATAATTTAACTTATTTCAATAGTTGACAATACTATTGCTATGTTTGAGGAGAAAACTTCAACGATGAATTATTATGATATCCTTTTAAGGCAAAGACATTTCAAAAATGGGGCAAAACATGTTGAAGGCATAAAACAATGACAGCTGCATATTTTTTATCCCAGAATTCACATTTTAGGTTATTATAGCATTTATGTAATGAATTCTTACTTTTCTGTAAGATTGTGAAAGATATAGTTGAAAATTTTAAAATTGGTTAGCAGATATTTGGACAGATAAATATTGCTATGTTAACATGACAACTCCAACCAGAAAAAGCTAACAAATACATAAATTATAATTTATGGTATGTAAACGTCTGAATTATGTTTGTATTTAAATTCAGTGCAATTTGGTCAGAAAATTTATGATATGCAAACGTATCCACCACCATCAGGGATGCCAATTTTTTCCAGAAAGTCACATAAAATTATATAAAATGAGCTTCTCAATATGTTTTAAATATGAAAAGCCCTGACCATTCAACCTGCTCACTATGTACAATATGCAACATGAATACATGTAATATTTCACGTTCCTTAACATCATTTTCAGCATTAGGTTTGATTCTGTTTTGTGCTTGTGTCAAGAAATTTCTTCAATCCAGCAAAAGTTGAATCAATGTTGCAGCTGAAGCAAAAGGGAGGCCAACCAAGGCTCTCTACTGCCTCAAATTACACATGGACTAGTTCAACTCAACTCAATGACATCCAAAATCAAATAGGTAGGTGTATAATTATAATGTCAATACTTTGAACCTGAAGCTCTGTCTAGTTTACAAAAATCTATCTGCAGTATAATGAGATAAAATCTAGCTATTACCAGAATTGAAGTGAAGGGCAGGGAGTATTATTCTTCTCTATAGAAACCAACATCTCAATTTAAGGATGAAAGAAAGAAAAAGAAGGAATGATGCTGGTAGCTACTTTGATTCTTTGACCATTTTGATTGTTGATAAAAAAACACAGGGTGTGATGTCCAACATATAAATATGATTTAAATACACATATCTAACGTTCTATCTAATCCTAGAATTGGATAAAAGAGTCAAGTTCCTTTCTTTTTTTCATCAGTTATTCAGTTCACTATGAGTGTTTTACCCAGAGCTAGAGCTGATTTGTCTCATAATCCTCTGAAATATTTTAACATTTCCCTAGATTTTGTCATTATTTCATATTTTTGGTTTTTTTATTGATTTATCTATTCGAAAAGGAAGAAAAAAAAGGATGAATGAAATTGTTAATTTGTAATAAATCTCAAGAAGATTAAAATGAACTTAAATTTTCTTTGTTCCTTTGATTGAATTGAAGAGAAAATTTTGTGGGCAAAATTTGCTATTCAACTTGTGACAAATGCCAATTGAAACAATTTACTTGGTCATGTCTATCCTTCTAAACACATAACTGAAGGGGCCTAACTTTGGAAACACAGTTCATAGTATTTAAGATGGCAATATAATAATATGCACAGATTGCAGCTGTAGTGCATAACTCATCCTGGTTCGATGACTAGTTAGGCAACTAAACCTGCCACCAGGTTGCACCAAAAAAATATAAATTAGAATGAAAGAAATGGTAAGGCCAGTCTTTTTTTGTTTTTTTGCTCAGCATGGTAAGGCCAGTCTGTAACTGATTTATAGCAGCTAATGCTCTTTGTACACAAGAAAAAATCCATGCATTAGTCATTTATCCACTGTGTTTAGAGCATCTGTATTAGAACTTAGAAGAGTGATAACCTTTTTTCCTTTTTCATTTTTTTTAAGATATAGGAAAACATGTCAGTGCAGTACTAACATGGTAAAAAGGTAAAAAGGAAAAAGAAGAACAAAAGGCAAGGCAACTTTTTAAACTTGTAATGGCATATGATTAATGTACCGTTTATGTAATCTGTATGTGTTAACTCCTAGACAAACAAGCCAACTCTGCATTGGACTACAAGAACTCCTTATTTGATTTCTGTAAGGACAACAAGAACCCATACATGGAAGCTATCTAAATGAATATCATCATATACCTTCAATTCCTGTAAGGAAAGTATTTTTTACAAGGCAAGAACTCATATATGGAAAGCAAGTTCATGCCAACTTTTTACAGCTGGTGCCTCTAAAGGCCCTATTAGTAAGAAGCTCAGCAAGTCTTATCATGCAAAAGTTCCTCTTCTTAAGTATTATGGTCCTGATTGTCTCCTCTGATATGATAAATCCCCAAGTAAAAACACAAATATTATTCAGGATGGCGCCAAACATACTCCATTGCTCCTGGCAATGACAACAACAATCGGATTGGTGATTTACCAGATGTAGCTACCACTCTTAGCTCATTTTGTTATGAGTAAGGACTGTAGCTTATTGTCGTAACGTGCGGATCCGGGAACCCGACCGCTAGACATGGAAAAATAAATATGTTAGAAGTCGCCACCAATCTTTTTTATCTAGGTACAATTAGTCACCTATTAACTCGGTTCTAATTGACGAAGTCTTAAATTAATTTTAGGTCCGTCGAAAGAATGAGAATTGATCTACAATTTTTAAAGTTGGGTTCGGGAGTACGGTTACGTATGGGGAAGGATTAGCACCCCTGTAGCCCCCGTTCCACGAACGGTACCATTTAATCTTATGTTATCCTATTGTAGCCTAAACCATTAATTTTATTCTTATGTTTCTTTAATCTTTGTTTATTAGTTAATTCTTTATTATATTAGCAGATTAAATCTTTTTATTTAATTTTACGGGTACACATGCTGCAGTCGTAAAATGATGTCGTGATTTACTAATTTTAAATAATGAAAGCGACAAGCTTGTATTGGAAAATCGTTCGTAGACTATCCCAACGTTTGAGTGAAGTCTCGAAGTTTTCCTCACCTAGGGATATCCTTAGAAGAACTCTTCTCTACAAGTCCTTTGAAGAAATCCCATCATCGGAACTCTAGTCTTATTAACAAAATATATGTCGAATGCTATGACAAGATAAAATTATAAATGACGTCTACATGAGCTCGTTTATAAATTTAGTTGATTTGCAATTCATGTAATAATATATTTAATAGTTTAAGGTAATTTACTACCTTATTTATTTATTTTTTATTGTTTATATTTTTTCAAGGACTTTCTATTTAAATCGATAACCTTTAATTAATATTATGGGTTAATATATTTTATTTAACTATATATTTTCATTGAATAAACAATTAATTAATTTTTTAATTTAATTAATTAATTTTTTTATTAACGATAATTGTTTAAACTAATTAACTAACTATATCAATTTATATTTGGCTATAACATTATATAAATTTATTTCTATGCACATTTAAGATGATTATTTGAATTAATGGGTATTGGAATATAGGATTTGGATTTATCTCGACACTTCGATGAAAATCCTCTTGAATTTCGCACTTAGAAAATTCACCTCGAAAGAGGCAACTCTTTACCTTTTCGGGTGAAATTCCATCATCGAATTAACTCAAGATAACCATTCTATTTTAATATTTATAATTTTGTATTATATCGTATATTTTTATGTTTATAAATATCTAGACAAATTTTGTAATATATGTATTTCATTTCTTTTGCCTATATAACCTATTTATATTTTATCTTCTCTCCCTATGTGTACTCATCCCTATAAATTATAGAAAATCTATCTATTCCACCCCAACTTAGTATTATCCTATTTCATTTTATTATATTTTTTAAGTTTAATTTTGCCTTGTACATCTTCATTCTACACTTATATCTTCATAAATTTACATACTAAATATTTTATAATTATATCTAACATTTCACCATTTCTCACGTTTTATATTTCATTCTTGCCATATTATAGTCTAAATAGGCATTCCTTATCTATATGTGTATTAATCTAAATGAATTTATTCCTACCACTAACTTTTACTTTCACTATATTTAACTTTTATCTTAGTCTCTTTTTTATTTATTACCGAATGTTTTATCTACTTTTTAACATTTTACCTCAACTAAACCTATTCTATTATCTAAGTATTTATTATTTTTTTTATCTAGACATTTTTTCATATATAGGTATTCTATTTTTATTTTTTTAACTAAGTATTCACTTAAGTTTATATTCTTTTTAGTTACATATATAGTTTCTGTTACCTACTTTTTTTACTACTGAATATCTTTTTAATTTTCCTCATACATATATATTTTAACCTAAATTTATCACTATCATTACTTAACCATTCATTTCTTCATATATGTATGTTTTCTAACTCACTAAATCTATTAACTTATAATTAAGTATTTGTCCATTTTTTTCATTTACAGCTTTTATATATTTTTTATGTGCATATATTTTAGAAAAATAATAAAACCATTATATAACTAATAAACAAAGAAAATAATAAAGGACAAATCCAACAAGATCAAACTCAAATCAATAGTCACTGGTAGAAAAAAAAAGTATTACCTACAAGTTGGAATAAGCCCAACGCTCTGAATGGATCCTGCTGGCCTGGTCTGGTTCCAAGTGCCCAAGCTCCAAAATGCACCATTTGGTATGGGAAAGAAAAGAAAGCCTCCCCTTTGTAGCTAGATACGACGCCGTTTTGGAGATTCCTAACCTTAGGAATATAACCTATTCTTCTTTTTCATTTTCCTCTTTCTTCTTCTCTCTTTTTAACCGTTCACTCTCCTTTCTCTCTAAAAAACTCTTCTCTTTCCTTCACTCCTCAAAACAACCTCAAAACCCTTCCCTTTTACTTCACCGGAGACTTTCCCCTTTCCTCACTGATCGGACCAAGAAAGAAGAAAACAACTTGCCTTAAAACACCTTAAACCCATGGAAACCCGAAAAAAACAAAGACCATGTCATCCTATTTATTTTCTTTTTCTTTTCGGTTGTGGTTTTGCTATTTTTGGCTTTTTCTTTTTGTGGTTTTCAGATGCTAGTAGGGTAGAAAATTAAAGCCTCTGTTTTTGCTCTAAGGGGTTTCAAAAATTTCGATGGGGATTTTTCAAAGTTTTCTTAAACTTTTAGGGTTTTTTGGCTAGGCTCAAAACTGCCATTTTTCTTCTCATGGTGGCTGGGTTGTTTTGGTTGCTTTCTAGGGATTTTTTTTTGAAATTAGATCTAGGTTTTCTTTTTTTCCTCCTCCCCTCGAATTTGAAGAAGCTGCCCTCTTTAGGTACTGGGGACGGCACTTGTGCTACCCCAACCTTGCGAAGCACTTGCCAGACACATATTTTTTGCGTCTGGTATGGTGCCATTGTCCTGGGCAGGGTGCGTTTGAACCATACCAACTGCCATTTCTTTCCTTTTTTTTTTTTAAGTATAGTATTTTTTTATTTTTTAAATTTTCTTGTTTTATCTTTCTATTCTTTCTAATTTCCAAAACATTCTAGGGCTTAATTAATTTTGATCTTGATTATTTGGTTTTTGTTCTTTTTAACTTCTTGATTCACTTTAATTCCAGAACCACTACTTCGATCTGTTTTTGTTAACAGGTTCAAGCATTTAACTTGCTAGAACCAGTAAAGCCCAAATTCATTGAAAACCAAGGAAGCCCAATTTGAAATTTGGACTCAATAATCAAAAATAAATAAATAAAACAAAACAAAATTATCAATAATGAGAAAAATAGTGTCTACAGTTGCCCTTTTGCATTCTTAAAATCAAAAATAGTGTAAAGATGTAAACACTCTATTTGATCAAGAAAAAACCCCATTCAATCACATCCGATAAAAAATTGTACTGCATTGAAACATAAGGTTCAAGCACTCATTAAGGTAGGACTCTTAAATTTTGCTAAAAATGACAATTCAAGTGTTGATGGGAATCTCCTACCTGATCTGTCAGGTCGTTAGTAAATGCCATACATAAAGAGATGACATTGAGGGTGAAAAGGAGTGTCAATGAGATTCAAACACTAATGGATAGAGTGTTTAAGGCATTGCTCAAAGTAAATGCCATCATTCCAAAACCAATAGCCACAAAAGAATCGAGGCATGATCTCACTTTTTCTTGCAGATTCCATATGGGTGCCATTGGACTTTCTATCCAAAATTGTAATGACTTTCGTTGTAAGTTGCAGAAGTTGATGGATTTGTTAGTAATTGAATTTTATGTAGAAGGTGAAAAGGATTTGGTTCGAACCATAAATGAAGATTCCCTAACTGAAGTGGCATCAAGTTCATCTGATATGAGTAAACCTAAACCTCTCACTATCTTTTATGAAGAAAAAAAGAGTTCAATGAATGACAAGCCCCTTACCGTTGTCGAAAATAGTGTCACCATCGAAATTCTCAGCCTGTTCCTGTACAAAGTGAGAAGGCTGTTCCTTGAAATTATGAATGTAATATTTTAGGTACAACCCCCTTACTAACCAAGTATTTTTTACAGACCTAATCGACATGAGAGGTATAACGCGAAGTGGGTGATGTTACTCTCCTGAGATAGCAGAAAAGGTTGGAAAAAAGAAAATCCAAGCAGGGAAAAGAAGATATGAAAGAAGCAAATACCTTTCCCAAAGACCAAACAACCAAACCTACAGTTGCTCGGAACAATGAGGTCAAAAAGCTTGTCATAGAGAAAGAATCAGGTGAGTTCTTCAAATTCATCAAGCACAGTGAGTATAGTGTAGTGGAACAATTAACAAGAATACCTACTTGCATCTCGCTGTTATCTTTGCTTTTGAATTCAGAAGCACACAGGAACGCACTACTCAAAGTCTTGAATCAAGCTTATGTGGCATGTGATATGTCGATTGAAAAGTTGGACCATATTGTGGAGAATATCACAGTAGGGAACTTTATAACCTTCAGTGGTGAGAAAATTCCTTCAAGTGGTTGAGGAAGCAACAACGCTCTCCATATAACCGTCAAGTGTAAAGATCGTGCCTTACACAGAGTGTTGATTGACAATGGTTCGACCCTCAATGTCATGTCTCGTCCTACATTGACAACGATGCCAATTGATATGTCTTATATGAGAGCCAATCACATGACAGTAAGAGCTTTCGATAGAACCAAACGGGAAGTGATAGGTGATATTGAAATATTAGTGAAAATCAATCCCTGCATCGTTGGTATCCGTTCCAAATGATGGACATTACCCCATCTTATAATTGCCTACTAAGGTGCCCATGGATCCATATGGTAGGAGCTGTACCATCTTCTCTGCATCAAAAAGTTAAATTCATATTGAAGGCCAATTGGTAAGCATTTCCGCAAAAGAAGATATATTAGCCATCCAATCTTCATCCGCTCCCTATGTAGAAATGGCAGAAGAAGTCCCTGAATGCTCATTCAGATCCTTCAAGTTTGTTAATTCTACTTATGTGGGAGAAAAGGTAATGATACTAACTCCTTGCTTGTCAACAGCAACTAAAATGAAGGTTATACAGATAGTGAGAAGAGGGTGTCGTGCTGGTCTTGGGCTAGGAAAGAATCTACAAGGAATTAGTTGACCTTTGATTCCGATCAAGAATGAGGAAAGGTTCAGCTTGGGGTACAAACCCACTAAAGAAGAAAGAAAGAAGTTGGCAGCCCAAAAAAAAAAATCAAGAGGATGGTTCAGTTCGAAGGAAAAGAAGAAGAATTTGAGAAAAGGACAATTCCATACTTGCACGAGACTTTTTGTTTCGCAGGTTACATTCATCCCGAAACACCGACAAAGGTCAATGAGATTCTACAAATATTTAATGAGCTGTCAATTCACATGATCAATGATGAAGATCCTAAAGAGAAGGTCCCTATGGTGTATCTAGTACCACCGGGAGAAAAGCTAACCAATTGAACAGCCACGAAGTTACTTGTCATCTTTAAGTCTTTGAAAATGTAATGAATAATCTCACCTAAATGTCTATGCTCAAGGGCATTAGAAGTAATTTATTGTTTAAATGGGGCTTTTTGTTTCTTTAATCATTCAAATAAATGACAAAGCATGATGTGTTCTGTAGTTCATCAATCTTTTTTGCATATTTCCTTTTCATTTATTTTTTTAGCCAATAAATACTTGCCCATACACATTTGTCCAATTTCATCTATTTGTAGGTCTTTAAATACTGAACAGGAAGACAATCTAGAGAACAGTTTGAATTTTAATTTCGAAAAAATTTCAAACATTGATGAATTGAAAAATGAAGAGAAAGTGGATGACTATGACTTACTCCCTGATTTGTCGAGATTGTTGAAACAGGAGAAAAGGGAGATTTTACCTCATTAAGAACTCACATAAATGATTAACCTGGGAAATGAGAAAGATAAGAAAGAGGTTAAGATTGGTACCTCGCTATCATCTGATAAATGAAAAAAGTTAGAAGAGTTGCTTCGTAAGTATGTGGATGTGTTTGTTTGGTCATATCAAGACATGCGGAGTCTTACTACTGACATTGTAGTCCACAAGTTACCTTTGAAACCGGATTGCAAGCCGATTAAGCAAAAATTAAGGAGTATGAAGCCAGATATGTTGTTGAAGATTAAAGAAGAAGTAAAGAAGCAATTTGAAGCTGAATTCTTAGAGGTAGTTAGGTATTTTGAATGGGTAGCTAATATAGTCGCAGTTCTTAAAAAGGATGACAAAGTTCGAATGTGTGTAGATTACAGGGATTTGAACAGAGAAAGCCCGAAGGATAGCTTCCCTTTGCCACATATCGACATTCTTGTGGATAATACAACAAAACATTATTTATTCTCGTTCATAGATGATTTTTCTGGATATAATCAGATTAAGATGACACCCGAAGATATGAAAAAGACAATATTCATAACCATGTAGGGAACGTTCTGTTACAAGATGATACCATTTAAATTAAAAAATGCAGGTGCCACATACCAAATGACCATGGTAACTTTGTTCAATGATATGATGCATAAATAAATAGAGGTAAATGTGGATAACATGATTACAAAATTTCGTATGGAAAGGGATCCTACTATTAATCTTAAGAAATTGTTCGAGAGATTGCGAAAGTTTTAGCTTAAGTTGAATCTTGCAAAATGTACTTTTGGTGTTACTTTTAGGAAATTGTTGAGGTTCGTAGTAAGCGAAAAAGGAATTGAAGTGGATCTAGACAAAATATCAGCTATTAAAAAATTGCCACCTCATAAAATACAAAACGAAGTGAAAGGATTCTTGAGGAGGTTGAATTACATTGCTCGATTTATATGCCAACTCACCTCCAAATGTGACCCTATTTTCAAATTACTTCGGAAGTGAAACCCAAGAGAGTGAAATGAAGAATGTTAAGTAGCTTTCTATAAAATCAAAGAAAATTTCGTAAATCCATCGATATTAGTACCACAAACGGCTGAAAGACCTCTTATTTTGCATTTGACCGTGAACAAAAATTCCATGGGATGTGTAATGGGGCAACATGATGAAACAGGTAAGAAAGACACAAGCCATATACTACTTGAGTAAGAAATTCATGGAATATGAGTCCAAATACTCTGCGCTTGAAAAGATGTGTTGTGCACTAACGTGGACCACCCAAAGGCTCCGACAATATATGTTGTATCATATAACGTGGTTTGTGGCAAAATTGGATCCCATCAAATATATTTTTGAAAAACTTTTCATTTTCGAAAGAATAGCACGATGACAAGTTCTACTATCTGAGTATGATATTGTATATGTGTCATAAAAATCAATAAAAAGGAGTGTCATCGCTGATTTCCTTGTAGATCAAGCTATTGAGGATTATGAGCCTATAAGTTTTGATGTTCCAAACGAAGATTTGATGACCATCTTGCACATAGAAAAGGAGGGTCTCAATGAACTAATCCTTCCCTGTGCATAACCGTACTCTCAAACCCAACTTTAAAAATCGTAAACCAGTTATTGTTCTTTCGACAGACTTAAAATTAATTTAAGACTTCGTCGATTAAAACTGAATTAATAGGTGACCAATCGTACCTTGATAAAAAAGATTGATGACGACTCTTAACATATTTATTTTCCCACATCTAGTGGTCGAGTTCCCAGACCCGCACGTTACGACACTTACAAAGAGAATATTTGCCACATCATGAAAGTTGCCTCACTAATATAAGTATCAGATGGAGGCATATCATGATAGTGGGCAAGTAAGGGGGAATGGTCAAAGGAAAGAAGAGGACGGTGAAGAAGTGATAACTGTGGCTGCAATGTACTTCCACCATATCTCGTTCCACACATACGTCACCCCTCTTCATTTGAAACTGAAATTGTGCAAGGAACTAAGTTAGGTCAAATCCAACTGTTTCATCCATATAAGGCTTTGTAATCTCAAGGACAGTTATAAGAGGGGCTAAAACAAAACCAAGTTCTGATGCAGCATCTCCTCGAAATTCTCTGCTCTAATGGTTATCTCTTAGGGGCAAAAACCACTTAGATGATCAGGTTTAAAGCTCATAATCTATAAACACGCCAATAGAGAGCTTGCACTCAATGTAGTTTTTCCATTCAGTATGTTTCAGAAACCTCATTTTTTATGAACAATGGAACTAGAAAGTCGTACAAATTGTTAGAATTATTAAATGGTAGAAACATAATGTTTTATTTCTTCCCAAGAAGAAAATATCCCTCCTGGTTTGGGCTCTTTAAGTAGAAATAACTTAACAACAACATCCCCTATAGCTTAGAGGCATTTCAGTGAAGGCTCACGTCTCACATTTGTGTATTTCTTTGGCCACTGGTGCCTTAAAAAAATAAAATAGCAGATAATATGATTTAATTAAAATTTGACAAGTTATTAATTGACAGCCTTCATCCGAGGCCTTGGCTTCCTTCAACTGAACCTAGCTTCCAAAGAAAAATAAGGTCTTTTGCATAATAGCACATCAATGTAAGCATTTCAAAACAATTGGCATTACAAAAAGGAAAGAATAATGTAGATAAATGCAGAGGATGAGTCTAATTCTCTAAGATAATATGCCATAGGTTTGCTGTTGCAGAACAGTCACTTCTGGAAGAATTGCTTGAGTTTTACCCAGATCTAAAGCTGATTTCTCATAATCCACAAAAATATTTTAATATTTTCCTCGATTTTATCATTATTTCATATTTTTAGTTTTTTGAATAATTTATCTATTGGAAAAGAAAAATAAAAAAATGAATGAAATTATCAATTTGTTATATATCTCAAGTAGATTAAAATGAGACTTTAATTTTCTTTGTTGTTTTGCTCCAATTGAAGAGAAAATTTTGTGGGCAAAATTTTCTATTCAATTTGTGACAAAAGTCAATTGAAACAATTTACTTGGTCATATCTATCCTTCTAAACACATAACTGAAGAGGCCTAACTTTGGAAACACAGTTCATAGCATTTAAGAAGATGGCAATATAAGAATATGCACAGATTGCAGCTGTAGGGCATAAACTCATCCTGGTTGGATGACTAGTTAGGCAACTAAACCAGCCACCTGGTTGCCCCAAAGAAATATAAATTAGAATGCAGGAAATGGTAAGGCCAGTCTCTAGGCAATGCTCTGTGCTTTCCTACCTCTTCAAGATTGAATTTCTCCATGTGAATGCAAAATAGAAAGTTCTTTCAGCATCAGTCAAATCCAAAAAATTGAACAATGTACTGCTATATAGTTTGTAACAACATGATAACGAAAAAAAGGAAAAGTCTAACACAAAGTAATCTTAACTATGAGCATTTCCTATATACCATTCAAGAGAACACAGAGAGAAATCTAAGAACTACGTTCCTTTTTCACCTTTGCTACCCAATGTGAACAAAACCAATAAAAAAATGCCCTAGAGAGAGAGAGAGAGAGAGAGAGAGAGATTAGCAATTGTACCTTGAGTTCTGTTCAAAAGGGTCAGAGGTGCAGATTGTCAGCAAAAATCAGGACTGTTTCTCCACTTTTCGCTATCATGTTGTAAGAGCTCCAATTTTTAATGGATGTCCCAAAGGGGATAACTTTGCTTGCAAACCAGCCTATTGAGGCTTTGAGGTGTTCTGCAGCTGAGTAAAGATATGAAAGCCTTAATGTGACTGCTTAAGAGTGACCACATACTCGATATTCTGCTAGCATATAGAAGCAGCAGCTGCTTTACTGTATGCTAGTATACTGTAGGTAAGAGCATCTCTCAATCAAACATCTAAATCTTTGTAATCACTCACAAGAAAGTCATGTGACCAGTTTGCACATCTCATTGCTTCAAGAATCAAGATCATGAATCTGAAACTGCATTTGAATTTTTTGCTTTAGCTTTTTAGAACCATATACTTTAAGTATTAGAATTTATTAATTTAACAGGACAAAGGGGAGACAATAGATGGAGAAATTGATCTTCACTGTTCCACATTATGGAACAGATTTACAAATTTTGAGGAAGGTGAAACCCTCTATAAAGAAAATTTTGAAACACTGGATTACAATATATTCTTTGTGCACCAAATCTAGAGTACCAGTTTCTCATAAAGTAAGGTTAAACATTCTTCCATTTAAATAACTCAATAGTCTGAAATTTGATTCAACAATATAGTCTATTTAGAGCTGTTACGGGCTGGCAAAGCATGACAAGACCAATTTTCCATTT
This sequence comes from Theobroma cacao, assembly GCF_053813885.1. Taxonomy (NCBI): domain Eukaryota; kingdom Viridiplantae; phylum Streptophyta; class Magnoliopsida; order Malvales; family Malvaceae; genus Theobroma; species Theobroma cacao. Next base: position 45,953,062 of record NC_142647.1, read on the forward strand.
TAAGTCGCTAGTATAATAGAAATAATAAAAAAACCTTAATTTAAAAAAAGAAGAAAACAAATAGACAGCCTAACCTGGCAAAGCATGGGTAACCATGCCACTCACTGCACAGCACCAAGCATCAGGGCAATGAGAGGTAATCATAGGTTCTCATGTCCCAAATAACACCTCTAGTTGTTGCTATAGTAATAAAAGTGTAATTAGAGTAATAAATAATGGTATCCAAACCAGTTAACCAAATCCAGTCCACCAATTACCTAAAGCACATGAATCATTTTAATGTATAAACTAGGCAATTACACGTTGGATGAATAATTCATAAAATGTTGACGTGTGAACCCCAATCCAAAGATGCCATTTGTCCATAGGACTTATGACTAACTTTATAAATAAGATTTTTGTTGGTGTCTCCATGAACGATATGTGGCTGCCTTTCTACCAAAAACCATACTATAATGGTATGTGTTCTTATATTTCTCAACAAACAGCCCTTCTCAAAACCATACTATAACCCTTGTAGCATTCAAGAAATTTTGTGCAATTTGCACCTAAGGCATCAACCAGATAAGTGATCTACCACAAGCAAATGTGAAAATAGTAGTATGATTGGGGTTCATAATCCCAAATCGTGCTTAAACCAGATCAACTCAACAAGTAAAGTCTTATACAGGATCCCACAGGGTCAGTCAAGTTAACTTATATTTTCTATGAAACTCCATCTAGCTTACTAAAGTATATCGACAATATATTAGAGGAACTAGATTGAATCTTGCTTTCACTAAAACGGTGCTTCAAGATAGGTAAAATCATTCTCTTTCACTGATCCAAACTTCGCCTTTTTATTTTTTTTAAGGAAGAAAAAGGAAAGAAACAAAGAAAGCAAGAGACAAGGAAAGAACATGTAATCGTGCCTATGCCTAACTTGATTATTGGTAAGTGGTAACAGCACACAAAGATCTAATCATAAGAATTCGGATTCCAATTCTTTGTATCTATTCAGTCTTTCTAAATATGTTATGGTCAAATCTCTGCCTTAAACTCTGTACCAGTTTCATAGCATTGGTTATCTTTCCACTCTCTGCCTGAATTGATTGATAGAATTCCCTTGAAAAGATTGACAATCAACTAGATTGTAAGATAATGATGATGTTATTATTATGATTATGTTTTTAATTAACTCTTTGATAGTACAAAAACAATGGAAACTAAGCATAACTTAGAAAGATCAAGACTGTTAAAAGGAATCACAAACTTATGCTATTTCAAATTAATGTCTTCAAGGAAATAATTACTATATTCCTTTGCTTGCTTGAATTCATGCAAAATACAAATGAGCTAAATTCTTGGCAAATTGGAACGTGAACCTGTCCTTTGCTGTTATTATTAAGAGTTTATACGCTATAGATAAGCTTTCTTAGGTTTATTTGATATCCATTTAACTACAAAACCAAAGAGCATAATTCATTTTTCTTTCCCTTTGGATCCTGTTTTCCACATTAGTAGTAACAAAAATAGAAATACAGTTCATATTATGTACGGAAAGTAATTAAGAAAGGAAAAACACCTGGTAAAGCCATGCACAATTTAAATCTTATGGACTCAGATTGGAAAGAAAGGGTGTCCCCACCTGCTTGGGCCAAATAAATTTCAATTAGCACACAGGAAGGTTCAAAACAGCTAGAGTTGGTCTATGCCAGCTAATAGTCATATGATATCTTTATGACTTTCCATTTTTTGTCTAAAATTACTTTAGTCTCATACTTAAATATTAGCTATATCCAAGGAAAGGATTATGTAATTGAATCTGATAAAATTTATGTCTATACTGTAAGTCAAGTATGTATGTCTTTGGTGCTAAACATGGTTTTTCCATATGAATCATTATAGACTTGCCATACTTGGCACAAAAGACATATAGACATGCCATATTGGGCAAAAAAGACAAAGAAATACAGAAAAAGTTGCCTTGTAGAAATACCATAGTTTCTCATGCCTATGTGTATCTTTTGGGTAAAAAATGCAGTGTTTTTGGCATTAATGTATCTTCTATATATTCTTTATATTCTGATATTAGAATTCTTAATTTCTGCATCTTTGAAAAAAAACCCATATATGGAAGATCTATTAATGCAAAAAACACTACCTTTTTTGAACGAAAAGATAGACACAGGCATGAACGGTTGGTCTCGAAAAGATAGACGTAGGCATGAGAACACTATGGTATTTTTGAAGGCAACTTTTGCCGTGTATCTGTATGTCTTTTGTGCCAATTATGGCATGTCTATATGTCTTTTGTGCCAATTATGGCATGTCTATATGTCTTTTGTGCTAAGTATGACATGGCTATATGTCTTTTGTGCCAAGTATGGCAAGTCTATAATGATTCATATAGAAACACCATGTTTAGCACCAAAGACATATATACATACCATACTTAAATTATAGACATAAATTTTACTAGATTTAATTGCATAATCCTTTCCGGAATATGGCTAATATTTAAGTATAAGACTAAAGTCATTTTAGACATAAAATGGCAAGTCATAAAGATATCATATGACTATTAGCCGGCATAGACCAACTCTAGCTATTTTTAACCTTCCTGTGTGCTAATTTAAATTTATTTGACCCTATTTGAGTCTATAAGATTTAAATTTTGCAGGGTTTTACCATGTGTAGTTCCTTTCTTAATTACTTTCCCTACATAATATGAATTGTATTTCTATTTGTGTCACTACCAATGTGGAAATCAAGATCCAAAGGGAAGGAAAAATGAATTCTCCTCTCCATTTTTGTAGTTAAATGAACATCAAACAAACCTAAGAAAGCTTATCTATAGGGTGTGAAGTATTGATAATAGCAGCGAAGAATAGGTTCACTATATCCCAATTTGGCAAGACTTTTGCCTGTTTGTACTTTGCATGAATTCAAGCAAGCAAAGGAATATAGTAATTTATTATTCTTGAAGACATTTATTGGAAATGGAATAAGTTTGTCACATAATTTATCATACATGTGTCAACAGGTCCACTCCAGTATGGTAACGAGAGCTGTCTGAAAGAGTTACAAAGAACTTTACAAAACAGAAGTTCTCTGATGCTCTCGCCACAGACAATAAGTGGCCATTTTAAGTTATCTACCAGAAACCATATTATGAATGGACAAATCAGTTTCTTATAATATTTTGATCTCTTCTTCGGCTCTTACTTCAATTCAATCCTCAAAATTCATGTTGCTACAACATCAAGTGGACCACTGATTTACGAAAAGTAATGGACAACAAGTATTCTGATGGTGTTCCTTCACCTCAAATTGCTCTTGACCCATTTCAACATTACCCAACAAAGTCTTATATCTAGTCAGGTAAAAGGTTAGTCAAGAGAATCTAAATTTTCTTATCAAGGTCCATCAAACGAACCTATTAGCTCTTCCAAAAAGAAGCACAAGCGTCAGGTGCATAATAGCACATCACAATTTGCACTACAACAAAAGAAAACAAAAGCAAGGAGAGAACAATATTTATCAATTCAAGAGAGTGTAATTTAATATGCCATTAACCAACACCAACTCAGTAGATGGTCATAACTCATATGTTACGATCTTCTATCAGCTTTTAGTTAAATATGGCAGATAAAGTGATTTCATGCACCAAGGTAATACAGTTTTTGAAGTATCAAAGATTTCACAAAATTCCAAATAGGAAACAAGCTCATAAGAGAGAATGACTTCCTGATCCTACGCTCAGAAAAAGAAAACGACTTACGTCAGGAAAATCAGCAAACTGCCATTAGCAGTCCATGTTAGCCCACCGATGGCAATGTAGATACTTCCTCATGACAGCGTTGTCGAGCAAGGCTTCACAAATTGCCCTTGGACACGACCCACCCCAGTAACTACCCTGTGAAGAAAGAGGTCATGACTCTTGCCGTAGAATTAAACCAAACATCGAAATAAGATGGGGAATCAAGAATCACTTGGTAACAACAAACAAGTTTGGTGCTAGCCGAGGCTTCTGCCTCTATTCAGTAAAAGACCATTTCTTCCATTCGAGCCCACACTCGAAATTTTCAATTCTTTGCGTTTTGATACGTTTCTTTGCCTGCCATGACCGTGGAGTGTTGTCATTTGTACGCCTATAATTGCACCGTTTGGGTTACAAGCATTTCGCCATCAGGCCCGTTTTCATTTCCCTTTCCTTTTTTCTTCTTAACCGGCGAAATTTGGAGTAATTTCCATTCTTTACATTATTATGATTAACAAAACAATTTAATAGAGAATGTGAGGTGTAATATTTTAAACCCATGCTATATAGAGTAATTGATTAAAACACCATGTTCCTACTCTGCGAAGGAGTCCATAGTTTTAAAGCAAAATTAAAACTCAATGTTTTCCACAGCAAAACCCAGGCCATAATCACTCCATAAAACGTCCCAAATAGCAAAGACCATGCAAGGCAGCCAATAGCCATTAACCCATCTTGGCTGCCAACTGTTTGTAGAGGATTTCTTTTCCGGAGGCATATTTGAAAGATTGAAATTTTTAACATTAATGGAAAAACTCAGTTGATATGCAAAACAAAACTTCCAAGGTCTCAAATTCATAATATTTCTACGGATTCCAGCAACAAAACATAACACAAAATTTGAACATTCTGAGTAAAAAACTGATTTACTATTAATCCCAACAACTACTTTCACTCCGTACATAACACTAATAGAAAGTAAATATCATCTCAAAAGATCCTGTTTGAAGGGCCCATGGTACTCTTCAGGTAGAGGCACCTCACCTGCAATCAACACAAATTCAATCATATTATTCAACAAAAAAAAAGTCAAAAAATCCAGGACATATACTATAAGAAATGAATTAATTATGTGGAAGGATTAACTAAGCAGTCCAAATGAACAAAAGCAAAGAAAACTAACATTTTGCCAGTTTTTCTTCAACAATGAAACAAGGAAATTGACACTCATTTGCACATTTTGGAAGATCTGCTTCTCCTCCATAGCTACATTCCCAACAGCAACTCCCATGCAAAGAACCTTCTTCAGTTGGAACTTCACCATTGCCTTGGTCTCATTCACCTTGGACTCTAGGGATTCCTGGTGAGTAACAAGGGTTGGGAATTTCCCTGCATTTGTACACGCATTCAACCATGTAAGATCACAACCCAAAAATCACAACTGCCAAATGCAAAATGCATAAGCTTAAGTCTCCCTGCGAATGCCTTAGCAAGTAGGCCATAAAAATTGCTAAAATCAGATGCAATACCAATGCTCCAACATTAAACTTGCCTGCTTTGTTGAGACCAGGACCCAAGAGACGAGGGATCTGCTTGATGATAGCTTCAGATGCCAAAAAGGCCTGATACTTCTTGGCAAGCTTCTTGACCAACTTCTTGTTCTTGTTAAGCTTCTTCAGTGCTTCAACATCCATATAATCCAAGCCTATCTTCTCTGCCTGCGGACAAATTAAACCATTTTAGAAATGAAAAACCTCATTTCACAATTTACCAATTAAATATTAAAAGTACATTTCACATAACGCAAACCCTATGCATAAGTTCAGATACATAGTATTGTTCCAAGCAATATAAGAAAACAAAGTTTGACATAATAAAGTGGCAACATTACCTCTTCAACATGTTGAGCATCTCCAAGCATGCAGATCTTCATCTTAGGGCGAGGAATGTGTGGCAGCTTCACAGATCCACTGAAACGCTTGTCCTTTTGGGGATCATAGTTTTTCAGCCCAATCTGGAGTTCAATGGTCTCAGTGAACTTACGGTTTTTTTCCTTGGACTGAGCCACAATGGTGGAAATAGCTTCTCTAAGGGCATCACTCTGAAGCTTACTGTAAATAAGAAATGTAATATCTTTCAATAAAGAAAACAACAAACAAGTAAACAATAAACAACCACATGGTTCATAAATAGAATCATGAAGGATTTATCTAGGCATCATAAACATTTCACAATCATAAAATGAACACCCAAAAATAATGCATAGTTCCAATCAATGCTTTAGACTTTCCTATTTCAATCCAGAAACGGCAAACAACTCCCCCACCAACTAATGATAGTTCAAGTTCACATATTCAAAAAACCTTCAAATTTTCCAACACAAAAAGAAAAAACCCTAATAAAAACTATCAATCCACTTAAGGACATCAAGACACCAATCCCATACTAATAAATCACAAAACCAGCCTAATCAATGAGCTGAAAAAAGAATATCGAATAAGAGCAAAAAATAATTACCCCTAACAAAAAAGCCATTTCCCATTTCACAGATGAAAAGCACCCAACAGATTATCCTACAACAATGACTAAATGACCCAAAGGAGCCAAATTCTTATAACTCAAGTCCAGTAAATCAACAGCAAGATTAAACGCCTCAGATACAAATAAAAAAGAGGAACTTATCAGAACCTGATATATAAAGTTGGGTCATTTAAATTCAGCATACATTCCACAAACCCAAAAGATAAAATTCAAACAAACATTTAAAACGAATGAAGAATTAAAATTACCTCATCCCGGAATCTCTGTTATTTCCACGAATAAAACTATAATATTTACCTGTAAAACAAAGTTTTCAAATCATCAGAAAATTAAAAGAATTGAAGCATTATAGTTAGATCTGAGAAGAAATGAGAAGTACGGTAAAGGAGGGTTTAACGAGAAGGATAGAGACTGTATGTTACCAGAGATGTGAGAAACCCTAGCCGCAGCCTTGATTTTTGAGGCTGTGGAGAGATATATAGGAAATCAGCAAATGTGTTAAAACCCTAGCTAGCTATTGTAATAAACTGATATTGGGCCACGGGTAAGGTCTAGCCCAAATTCTTTCGGGATGAGACTTGGTTTTGTTTAGATTAGGCCGAGCCCAAATTAATACTAGACCGGTTCTATTTTTGTTATGACCAAGCACATTCCTTATTTTGATACAGTAGTTTAGTTCTTTTTTTATTTCAAATACGTTTTGGCTAATTATTTTCAATTAAGTATATAAAATTGAGGTGACTTGATGCTAATATTAAGAAAAAAGAGATTATTTGGTAGGAAATTAAAATATATATAATTCCTTTTTCACTTTAATTTAAAATAATTTCCTTTCCATATAGAACATAAAGGAAGTATTTAGTGAGTAGTAAATTTTGCCATCACTTCAAATCTCCTTCCCCTTTGTCTTCTCCCCTTGTTACAAATGAAAAGCAAAAAAAGTGAGAACCCTTTTAGATCTAAAAGGAGATCCATCAAAAAGAAATAGTACAGTGATTAAATATTTTATATTTTAAAAAGCTAGAAATTCATTCACATTTCAAGAGAAAAGCAAAGAAACGTTCTGGTCTATGAACAAAAAACCTGTAAAAACAACCCCTCCAAACCCCAAAAACCAAAATATACATCATCCTCTACTCAACAGGAGAAGAAAAAAAACTCCCACCTTCTCATCCAAAGGAGCAAATCACAAAAGCACCAAACACCCCTATACAATCCAACAATCACAACCCTAGCACAAAAGATGAAAAAAACAACGAGCATAAGGTCCCCCCACTAGCACGATATCAACAGGCCAAACCATCCCACAGTAAAAACCTCATCAATGGATAAACAAAAAAGAAAACTACCTTGTGAACATAACAAAAACAAAAGGAAGTAGAACCATGAGGAAAACATAAAAAAAGATCAACTAACTAACCTCTTGAGAGATCATGCCATCATCACCATCCTCAGCAAAAACCCATAAGAACTCATCCTTTCTCTCGACGCCCGCCTTAGTAAGAGAATCGATGACCCCATTCACAACTCTCAAAGTTTTCAGAAAGTTGCAACTCTTTAGTTGGGTTTTGAAAAATTCCAAAAGCATTATGGTGGTTCTGAGTTTCTAGGGAGCTATTGATGGCTCCCTAGCCCATTTTACTGCATTTTTCGAGTCACTCTCCACAATTACACAATCAACATTGGCCCACCTAGATGTCGCCACCATTTGAAGGATCTTTTTGATCGCCAAGATCTCAGCTGTATTCTCATTGGTAACCCCAACAGATAAGGAAAACTAAACTAACGATTTACCTCCCTCATCCTTTAGAATACCTCCCTTACTTGGATTTCCTCACGAAGCCCCATCAACATTAAATTTAACCATGCCTTTTGGGGCAGGCTGCTAAATGCCAAATCCCATCAAGTTTAACTGTTTTTATTTTCCTAGGTTGAAGCCCTATACTTGGCTTTCTTGAAAGCTCTGAGACTGAAATATTCATGTTTTGCCACTTCAAGTTAGCCCACCATGCCACTCGGAGTTTAATTATGTCATACACTTGTTTACAATCCCAGAGTTTACCATTGAAGAGGATGTCGCTCCTAGCTAGCCAAATGGACCAAAAGATGGCGAAAAAAGCCATCCTCCTTATATCCCTATTCTCCACACACTTTGCTAACCCATTCCAGCTATGTAAAACAACTATAGGATCTTTATGATTCACCCATTTCAATCTCCAATTTTCAGGCCACCATCTCGCCAATGCCACTGAACTCCAACCCACTCACCAAATTGATCAATAGTACCTTTCTTTTTTACCGCGAGAGCATAAACTCTTGAAAATGCATCTTTCAATTTGAGGCCATCAACCCATTGTTCGTTCCAAAAATCAATTCTTTTGTCATTGCCAATAAGGAAACCCATGCCCTCCTCCACCACCAAGGCTACGGCATCTCCTAACTCTAGAGGTTTCATAATGTTCTTCCAAACCCCCAAAACCATCCTTTGATTTCTTGCCTTAGGTAAAAAAAGTCCCCGTTCCCTCTAATTTTCTTTGCAATAATTCTCCTTTATAGGCTGTTTGACTCATTGTTGAATCGTCCTATCCATTTGTTGAGCAAAGCATGGTTTTTTAAACATAAATCAATAACCCCCAAGCCTTCCATATCTTTGTATAAGCGAATGGAATCCCAATCAACCCAGTGTATTTTCCTTTTATCGTCCATATCGCTCCATAGGAACCTTCGTTGAATTTTATCTAACTTTTCCTTAACAGTGATAGGAATTTGGAAGAAAGACATAAAAAAGATCGAAAGACTCTTAAGCACAAACTTAAGAAGTGCAACTCTTCCACCCATTGAGAGAGACTTAGCTTTCCATGTCAATAATCTCGTCTCAAACTTTTCAACCATTAGTTTCCACATTTTAAAATATAACCATGCTTATAGTTTGTCTTTGGCAAAATGGAGTGAAACAACTATAGCTGATAGCCGCAAGCTTTAGAAATCTTATTAAGTATAAGTTTTCAACTGTTTAGGGGTATCCGTTAGATGAGTTTTCAGTGGTGTGAATACCATTAAGTCTAAATATATATATATTGCAAAAACTACTCTACCAATTAGTAGAAGTTTCTTGCTCTTTTTTTTTTCAAAAAGAGAAAGATTTGTTGGTAGCTAGGCATTTTCCAAGTGACAAAAAAGATTGTTTAAGTAGTTAAGAAGATTTGGTATACAAATTGACTTATAAATGAGGTGCCATATATGGTTTTCTCTTTCTTTACACATTGTGTCAGTACATTAAAAGTTCTATTCATAGAATGCCGCCTAGGCACAATAAAGTGGCAAACCATTTATAACCTTTGGTAGAAGAAAGTACCACCCAAAGATTGACTCCCCTGTATTTTGCTAAGAATAACCACATCATTTTTTGTCATAAACCAAATTTTCTCTTTCAATTTGGTAGCCTAACCCTTGATGCTGTGGAAAGTTGCTTAGACATCTTTGGTTATTAATAAATATGTCTTACAACTTTAGTGTAGATCGTTTGGCTCTTATCTCTACTTTTCCTAATGAAAAACATTTCTGTAAGAACTTAGAAATTTATCTCAGTGCCTTTTAGTTTGTCAAAGAGTAATCATGCTTTAAATGCAAAAGGTTTATATTAGTGGTAAAGCCCTTGATCTTTTGCATGAATGCTAACATGAGTTAATTTTATTTTTTCTTAAAAATTTTTTATCGATTTAATGTATTTCCCAAAAAACATCTTGCTACAGTCATGATTTTTTTTACTATAACTCAAAATAGAGAGAAGTTTGGAAGAACAAGTAAGCTGATATGCAAAACAAGGTATTCATTGATTGTACATGATGATCACACAATGATCATATATATTACAAGATGTTTGAGAGTATAACACCTGTAACAACTGCTTAACAGGTGTACAAGTAAGATGAAAATAACATAATATTATATTGTCTTAACATCAAAGATATTAACCACAAGTAAGCATACTAAGCACTAATTATATTGTCAAAATGCTTGCATGTGTCCATGCAGGTGTTATTCTCTAACATTCCCCTTTAACACTTGCAATGGAGAGATTCAACTGAGCTCTGAGAGCTTCAAATCTTGACTTCTGAAGAGGTTTAGTCAAGATATCTGCTAGTTGTTGCTCTGAAAGACAATATCGAACATTGATCTCACCTCTTTGCACTATATCTCTAATGGCATGATAGTTCACATTTATATGTTTAGTCTTGCAATGCCAGATAAGATTTTTAACAATAGCAATGGCAGACTTGTTATCAACAAACAAATCTGTAGGAGTATTTTGCTCAAATTGAATATCAACAAGTAACTTTCTCAACCAGAAAGCTTGATTTGAAGCCTCAGCTGCAGCAATATATTAAGATTCGGTTGAAGATTGAGATACTACAGATTGTTTATGTGAATTCCAAGAGAAAAAACCATTACCAATAGTAAGTAAGTAACCAGATGTGCTTCTTGCATCTTCAATACTTCTTACAAAATCAGAGTCAGTGTAACTTGACAGTGCAATTCTAGTTGACTTGATATAATGAATCCTATAAGGTTTTGTTTTCTTCAAGTATCTTAAAATTCTCTTGGCAGCTATCATATGCTGATCAATTGGTGCTTGCATGAATCGAGAAAGGAATGCAACTAAGAATCGTATATCAGGTCTAGAGGCACAGACATAAAGTAAACATCCAATCAACTTCCTATATGTAGAGGGGTCTTCGAGTTCATTACCAGTATCTGCACTAAGTTTATTGTTTCCAACAAATGGAGTTGTAACAGTCTTACAGTTTAACATTTGAAATCTCTTGAAAACCTTTGAGATGTAGCTTTTTTGAGATAGTGAAATACCAGTATTTAAATGATGAATTTCAAGTCTAAGGAAATATCCCATACGTCCTAAGTCTGTCATTTCAAAATCTGCTTGCATCTGTGCTTTGAATTTTTGCAAGGCATTTTCACATCTCCCTGTAACTAATAAGTCATCTACATATAATGACACTATCAGTAGCAATTTATCACCAGATTTGAGAGAATACAATATAGCTTCATTTAAACTTTTAACAAAGCCTTGGTAAATCAAATGATCATTGATTCTGTTGTACCATCTCCTAGGTGCTTGGTTCAAGCCATATAAAGCTTTGTGCAGCTTATATACTTTGTTCTATTCAGAAAAAAGTTCAAACACTTCAAGTTATTCAGTGTAAATTTCTTCTTCTAAGATGCCATTAAGAAATGTAGATTTTATATTTAGATGATAAACATTCCACTTAAGTGCAGCAGCTAGAGCTAACAGTAATCTAATTGTTTCATACTTGGCTACTGAAACAAATGTCTCTCCATAGTCAACTCCAAGTAATTGACTGTAGTCCTTGGCTGCTAATCTTGCCTTGCATCTATTAAGAGAACAATCAGGATTTAGTTTCTTCTTAAATATCCATTTGACACATATGATGTTTCTGTTTGCAGGTCTATCAACCAAAGGCTAAGTCCCATTTTTCTAGATCATTTGAAGTTCTTCCTATATAGCCTTAAGCCAAATAAGAACCTTAGAAGCTTCAGCATAACAACTAGGTTCTTCAATAGCAACCAAGCTACTCTGATATATATCTTCAAGAGATCTGGTTCCCCTAATTGGCAAATGATCTATACTCTCATCATCTTCAATTTCAACTTGATCATCAGGTGCAGAAGCTTGAATGTGATGTATAAGAGATGATGGTTGAGGTTGAGGTTCATTCCTGTTCCGACTGGAAGCTTCATCAAATACTACATCTCGACTCACAACCACTTTGGTTTTGCTTGGTAAATAAATTCTATATGCCTTGGTTTGAGAACTATAGCCAAGAAATACTCCAGACTTGGCTTTCTAATGCAATTTATCTCTCAAAGTATCTGGTATGTGCACAAAACATACACAACCAAAGATTCTCAAATGAGCAACTGAGGGCACGAAACCATACCAAGCTTCAAAAGGGGTTATATTATTAATAATTCTATTTTATAGAATTATTTTAGTCTAATTTTGTTAGTAAATATTAGCTAAGTCCTCAATTTTTAATTATCATTTACTTAATTTTTAGTCATTTTTATAATTAATTTATTTTTAAGTGAGTTATTTTAATTTTATGTTATTTCTTTTAATTTAATTGTTATTTATTAGTTTTTATATTTTTCGTAGGAACTAAAAAAATTGGACTTAATTTTAGAAAGTAAGGTGTTGAAAGACCTAAAAGTTTACTTGCATATATTTCGGTGTTTTGGCTATAACTCGAGTTACAGGACTCCAAATGATGCAATTCTTAGACCATTAGAAAGCTAAGAGACAGAGCTACAAGTTTTATGAAGGCCACTTTGCCCAGTTCTTCTTTTAAGATAGAGAAAATCATGTCAGAAAATAGTTGGATGTATTGTGCCGGGAATAGAAATTTGTAATGATTGACAATTGATTTTTGGGCCTCTCATTACACTTTTAAGCCCAATCAAACCCTAGGTCAACTTAAGGAACTTTAAGTTAAGTTTATTCGTATAAATAAGATATGTTTAACAACATTAGGGTGGACAACCTATGGAGATTCAAGAAGCTAGGAGTTGAGGCTGAAACTTGGAGATAAAGACTACAAATATTGTTTTGTTTTCTTCCTTGGCTTTTATTTTTCTTGTTACTCTCAATGGTTGAATTTATTATAATGTTATTTGTTTTTGCAAGTATGAGTAACTAATTTTCTTTTTATAGGATTGCGATTGAACTCACATGTAATCTAAATTTTTAATCTCTTTCTTGCTTTTTTTTAATGAGATTTGAATTATTTATTCCAATTTGTTCTTAATGCTTTTAATTGTCTGGCCACCAATTAAATTGATTTAGGAACCTAAACAAACTTGGGAAAGGGAGTTTAGTGTAGATTGAAATTGGGATAGCATATGATCATATTAATTGATTTGCGTATAGGATAGAGATATACCTATAAGTCATATGTAGCCAAATTAGAGCCTGAACTTAATGAATCTATTTTAATTTCAATTCACATAGGGATATAGTGTTTTGGTTAAAATAGATATTTTTTTAAGATGAGTCTGGAGACCCTTATAAATAATTTAGGACTTTAGGTTAGCAATTCAACCCATTGAAATAAGTTAAGGAAGAGAGGTAAGATTTAGATGAAGTGTGAGGGATATTATAATCCTAGGCTTGTTTGATTTGATATTTTCTTAAGTTATTCTTATTTTGATTTTTCTTATTGGTTTAAATTTTAGTTAATTAGTTTTAGTTAATAAATTAATTTTGAGCGTTTGGATAAGATTAAATTGTTCTAATTTTAGTACTTAGTAAAATTTTAGATCAATTCTCTGTGGGATCGACACTCTGCTTGTTTATATACTATCTATTCGATACATATACTTACGTAGTAGAATTTTAACTTACAGTTATTCAAAGCATGTGTTGGCAACAACTTCTACAAATATACAACAATATTTGTAGCTTCTGCCCAAAACTTCTTGGGCATTCTTTTCTCATATAACAAGCATCTACAAATTTCCATAATTATTCTATTTTTCCTTTCACTAACTCCATTCTGTTAAGGAATGCATGGAGCAGTAAGTTGATGGATTATCCCTTCTTTTTTAAGAAAATGAGTGAATTCATTAGAAGTATATTCACACCATTATCAGTCCTTAAGATCTTGATTCTACAACCAACTTCTAATTTAACTCTGGTTTTAAAGTTTTGGAACAAAGCAAAGACTTCTGACTTGAACTCCATGAAGAAAATCTAACTTCATCTACATATCATCAATAAGCAGAAGGTAAAACTTACTGCCATTCAGTGATTCCACACTTAGAGGTCCACCTATATCAGAGTGGATAAGTTCAAGCTTTGACTTGGCTCAACTGGAACTGACTAAAGGAAAAGGTTTTCTGGAAATTTTACCAAGCTAAGATACACTGCATACTGAAGCATTATTAGATAACTTTGGAGGCTTATTGTTACAACCCAATTCTCGAGCCATGATCGGTGCAAAGACCCAATAGGCATAGCCACTAGGCCCAAGCAAGCCTCTTAATTTGCACTTGTATATTAACCCATCTATCTAGCATATTTCTTTAAGATCTGTACTTAATAGTGTTTAAATGTCGATTTCTCCAACGCAACTCATAAAACCCAAGTGAATGCTCACATTAGCATCATAATTCAAATCATACATAAATAGTTGTCAATATATCTTTACAAATTCACATGAAACCTATACAAAGACTTTGACCGTCAGCGAAATAACTCTGTATGGGGAGATATGACTACTGAGTGTCAAGATACCTACCCAAGGGATAGGGGTATACGGACACCTCAATCTACGTATCAACGACCATTGAATCTGCAAACATGAAGTTGAAAACGTAAGTATAAACTCAGTGAGTGAACATAAGAAGGGAACAAGCAATATAATAAGGAAAAGTTTGAAATCATAATGCACTTTAGCTTAAGTCTTTATTAAAACCCTCAATTGAACCCTTGGTCACTAAATCATGTGACGATAGAGAATTCATATTCAACATGAAATTGGAGAAGTGGAAAATATGGCAAAAACCAGCCAAATGCTAAGCGAAACAGAAAGTTTCATTCTCGCTGTAGTAAAAGGCATTCTCGATTTGCCTATGGTTCAGTTTTTCAAGCATATCTTCCACTACATGGGTCCAATTGACATGCTTGTTAGGTCATTAGAAAGCTAAGAGGAAGGGCTACGACTTTAGTGTTTACCACTTTGCCCAATTTTGATCGAAAGGTGGTCAAAATTGCTGTCAAAGTGACAGTACTACACCATCACCAAGAGTTTCTGGCGGCAGCGAGAATCTATTTCGCTACAACCAAATTCCTTGTTGCAATGAACACCAATTTGACAATACTTAGCAACTTTCAAAGTTCAACATGCAAGATTCACATATACAAAACCATATACCATATTCATGAACTTTGATTTCATAAACATAGATGTATATATATAAATGCATAGATAACACCAATATCAGCATAATCACACCCGACTCATGTACATCCCCCCACATCGTGCACATAGCCGGCGCCATCATGTGCATCCCCCCACATCGTGCATAATAAGTGTCATCATGTACATCCCCCCACATCGTGCACACGGGCACTATCATCATCCATCTCCCACACCACCATCATCACCGGCATGTGCATCCCCCCACATCGTGCACACACACGGTTATAGTCATCATACACAATATCAACTATCATGCACAACATATATATATATATATATATATATATATATATTTATATCATCATAATGAAATAGTGCATGAATCAATAACAACCACATATCACAACATAAAACCATTTAGTAAAAGCTTGTTCCCAAGGCACTTATTTTAAGATAAAGTTGTATAAAATCATTCAAATGCTTTGTACAAAATAGTCACATTCTCAAAATGATTTTGAAATGCGGTTCACTCACCTTACTATAGCGGGATATTACATCGCTATTTGATCAGAGGTGTTTCTAACTATTTTCACTGGTTGGTCGTTCATTATTTACTCCAGCAAGCCACCATAGTACTCTAACCTTATCTTTGCACTTCCTAACAATAATACGAACTCAATATATTTAATTACATATGTATACGGGCAGCACTTCAATCAATTAATCCTTACTCAAATTTATGTTTTTCATTCTATTATGAAAAACCATCTTCAATTAACTCACATCTTAATACATTTTTACCAAAATTACTTATATCATTGCTTATGAAATTCCTTAGATTATATCACTGGTAACTTAATTATGATGTCACGTGTCTACTTCAACCTTTCTAAATAATTTCCACCAAAATCTATCTTATATTTCCATACATAATCCACATATATGGCAGCAATAATCATTCTCACTTTCACTCGATTATTTCCTAGTTTACATGCATTGTTATCTATCTAACTTTCAATACTTTGTTTCTCAATCCTTCATCCACAATATTCCTTTTTCATTTCTTTCAAACAATATGCCATACAATCTTAATAATTTTCAACTAACTTAGGCAAATAAATCCTTTCAACAACCATAATTCCTCACGATATTCAACTAACCGTAGGCTTTAAAACATAGTGTTATGCTTACCGTTTTCCTTTTCCACTTTGAGTCCTTCATGTACCCATGGGTTTATTGGCTTACATGTTATCGATTTTTTTCTCCAATCAAGCCAATCTTTGCTGCCACAAGACATTTCTCTAGGTCACTAACTCATTTTCAAAAACTACTCAAGCCAAAAACAAGAATTCTTACCGTTCCTTGCTTGAATCACTAAAATCAAGCTTTTTTTCTTCCTTTCTCTCTTTTTCTTTCTTCTCCTCCTAGGGTTTAGGTGTGCTGGAAATTGAGGTTAAAAGTTGTAACTTTGGTGCACAAGGAGTTGGGAGAGGAAAAAAGCAAGAAAAGAAAGGAAATGGAAAGAAAACAAGGAAAGAAAATTAAGTTTCCATGGGAAAATGAGAGAATGGCATTGGAAGCTTCAAGAATGAAGAAGAAACATCTTGCTGGAGGAGATGAGGACTGTTTTGGGCTGATAAAAATGAGAGTCAAAGCTTCCTTTGGAAGCTTTGACCAAGCTTTGTGTAAAATTATCGTTTTGCCCTTTTTGTTTCTTTCCATTTTAATTTAGTCCTCCCAACACTCATTTAACTCCAACTTCTTTCTATTATCTTCTTTTACACATGTACAAACAAATTATGAAGTTTGTACTCCAACGCGGTGTCCCCATAATATTTAAAATATTTATTTGCTCACACTATCTTTACTTAATAAAGACACGTGGCCCCATTAACGCCATTTTTATCCAAAATTCTCTCATTCTTCTTCTCCTCCACTTAGATTGACCATATGCTCCTTCTTTATGAAAAATTTTGATATTGAATAAAATATTAATATTTTAATATTATTTTATTCCAAAAATTTCCTCTTGTCTCTTCTTGTCCCCTTGGTACCTAAAATACCTTATTAAGCCTCAATTGACTTTCGAATCACTTTTTATCTCACAAATTATTCTTCGATAAAAATATTATTATTTTTTTATTATTTTCTCGTGTGTAGAATATTTTATTCGAAAGTGTTCCTTTCATCTTTCATCATTTCTAAACATCATAATTAACCTTAATTGGCATCCAGTAAGTTTTTATTAATTACCATATCAAAGTACGAGGTATTATACTTATGAAGCTTACTTGTGTTACTGACCTATTCTAAGGCTTTGAGATTGCAGTGACCAAACCTTCTATGCCATAGATTAGTCATAGAGATAGATTCTTCATCAACTTGCAGACATAGATGCTCAAATTTAACAGAAAAGCATCTATTTTGCATTGGTATAATCATTAGATAACCACCTGAAGGATTATAAATTCTACAAGTTTTGTTCTTAAACAATAAAACATAACCATTTTCTAACAATTGACCAACACTCAGAATGTTTTGTGTAAAAAAAAGTACAAACAAAACATCAAATAATACCTGTGTCCAGTTGAACTTTGTATTTGAACCTTCCTTTGGCCATATGCCTATAAGTAAATACCATTACCTATTTTCACTCTTGATTGATGGTTTTTATCAAGATCAACAAACACAGCTTTAGAAAGTGCAATATGTTGTGAACTGCCACTATCAAGAAGCCATTCATTGTTGTCAATATCACTTTCTAAATCTGATTGAGCCATGAACAACATTTCTTCTGCTAATTTTGTGTTTTCATTAGATTGTGCATGCTTACCTTCGTTGCTATGTTCTTACAAACTTTATCAGTATGTCCTAGTTGCATGCATATTTTGCATTTTGCATCTAACTTAAACCAGCAATGCTTATCTATATGATTCTTTTTCTTGCAATAGGAACACAACTTGAACTTGCTTTTCCTGTTTGAAGATTGACCAGTTTGAGTAGTCTTCTTGTCTTTGTCTTTGAAGCTCTTCCTAGTAAATGCCTCAATATTTGCTTTACCTTTGCCTTTAGCAAGGAAGGCTTTCTCCCCAGAAGCTTTATCTCTAGCTGATATTCTCAGTTCAGCAGCTTGTAAAGCATTGACAATTTCTGTAATTGAAATGTCAAGTAGATCCTTTGATTGTAGCAGGGAGGTTATTCTAGCTTCAAATTTCCCTAGTACACTGTTAAGAATCTTTTCAGCTACCTTGAACCTTTTTAAGCTCTTCACTAAACATTTTGATCTGGTTAACAAGCTTAAGTAGCTGATCTATATATTTTTTCACTGATTGATTCTCTTTCATCCGTATCATCAAAGTGCCTTCTTAAGTTTTATGCTTGCATATGTCTTGTTCTAGATGTCGCAACATATTCTTCCTGTAACTTAGTCTAGGCTGCTTTAACTGTTTCACACTCCATAATTCTGCTAAAAATGTCCTTTGATACAGTAGACTGAATGAATGAAAAAGCCCTAAACTTTTTTGCAATATCTTCTTTATATTACTTGACTTATGTAGTAAGAGCATTATCCCTTGATACTTGTGGTTCAACATCTTGTTCTACAGCATTCCACAGATTATCACCTTTTAAATAAGTCTTTATTCTCACAGCTTATACACCATAATTGGAGCCATCGAAGACTGGTGGAGGTTATTGAGTTATATTAGGTGTTGTCATTATAATAGTGGACTAGTCTGGAAACAAGTTATTAAAAGACGACCATTAAGAACTTAAGAATATTAAAAGAAGGTTGTCTAAGGTCCTATAGGGGTTGAGGATTGCTCTGATACCATGTTACAATCATGATTTTTTTTTACTATAACTCAAAATAGAAAGAAGTTTGGAGAGAACAAGTGAGCTGATATTCAAAACAGGGTATTCATTGATTGTACATGATTATCACACAGTGATCATATATATTACAAGATGTTTGAGAGAATAACACCTATAACAACCACTTAACAGGTGTACAAGTAAGATGAAAAATAACACAACATTATACTATCCTAACATCAAATATATTGACAACAAGTAAGCATACTAAGCACTAATTATATTGTCAAAATGCTTACACGTGTCCATGCAGGTGTTATTCTCTAACACATCTAAGAAGCTTCAAATATTCTAGCATTCTTGATGTTCTGATCAGCTATTATATCAGTATCAAATGATCATTTCTTTCTTTTCAATCAGTATCCTTTATTATGTTTTGTTCTTATTACTTCTCTATCTAGAGATTCTTTTATTTCCTCTTGTTGGCTACAATGGCTACATTTCATTATGTGAAATTGCATTGTTCTATGACATGGTTTCAAGATTTTCTTTTCATCTTCTTAAACAAAAAACAATGAACTCTAAGTCTCTAACTCTATGTGCCTTGGTGCAAATAACAATGCTTGCAGTATTCTGCTGTTGGCCTATTTATTTTAGTCGTAAATCATTCACTGTCAATCAGCAAGCAGAAGATGCATTACTTCCTTTTTGACTCAGAGATGTTCGTCTTCTTTTGCTCCTTATAAGAAAATTTGAATAAGGGTTAATCAGAAGTTTGTTGGTTTGGATTATGTAAATTCCTTGGTTTTGTCATTTTTTTCCTTTTAGTGTATATGGTATCACTACAAGAAATTAGCCTTTTTCCAACGAAAAATTTTGTTGGAAAAAGGTTGATTTTCTTTGGAAATGCCATTTTTTGACGGATTTTCAACGAATAATTTCGTTGGTAATACTTTCCGTTGGAAATTTCTAACAAAAAATTCCGTTGGAAAAAATTAGATCTTTATAAGGTACCTAATTGGAATTCCGTTGGAAAAAAAATTTCGACGAAAAATTCCGTTGGAAATTGGTTTCCAACAGAATTCTTTTATATTCAAAAAAGCATTTCCAACGGAATTTTCTATTGGAAATGTTTTTCCAACGGAAATTATTTTACTAAATTTTAATTGCTTATCCTTCAACTAATGCTTTTCCAAAAAAAGTTACCAATTTCAATTTCGATAATAAAATATCCATTTACATCTACATTTGAATTTCATATTATATAAAAGAAACATAGATTAAAAACCGAGATTCAAAGTCAATACAATTCAAAATTACCCTAACATACAATATCTAAAAAAGTTCAACACATATAAATATAAAGCTAAAATTGTTATTTAATAATTATACTAACAAGTATCTAAGTGTAGCAGTGAAACATAGACATTATATCATGAAATGTGATCTTCTTTGTCAAGATGTTAGCTTGAAGGTCCCGCATTTCCTTGTTTTGAAAGTGCATTAGTCATGATCATGCTTTCCATACGTGCCATAAATTCACTCATGTTTTCCGCCATTGCATTTTTAATTTCTTCACATATTTCCCCACATATTTCATCACGTATCTTACCCAAATATTACCTTAAGAAGCCAAACAAATATCGACGAGAACTACCCAAGTTCATAAGCTGTTATTGTTCTTCCTCCAGCTTTGACTCGAATATGTTTTATCATTTGAGTGACAAGAGAGAGACGATCCAGGGCAGCTTCATCTATACCTCCCATCTATATATCAGAAATATAAAGTTAAAACTTGGGAAGAATGGCTTAAAAAGCTTATTAACAAGCCACTCGAAAGAATGAAATTCTTGTTCAAAGAGGGGAAGAAAAAAGTACAAACCTTGTTGTAGATGAACATACTAGACAAAAGGACAGCTAGGGAAAATATCTGAGTGCTGTATGTTCCCTGTCAAGTTTGAAAAATAAAAGCATAATTAACTCAAGCAATCAAAATAACCAAACCAAATCATAACCAATCCAGTCCCATAAAATATAAGTGAACTAACCGTTTGATCATAGGCATCTATTCCTTCAGTATCTAATAGCAAAAGATTGTACTCAGTTCCATCAAGAGCAGTTCTCTTTAATGGTGCACTCCACAACCAAAACCATTTTGTACACAGTCTATGAGTTGATGCTACTTGAAACCTACTACTCCTTCCAAGAAGCTGTAACACAAATAAAAGCAAAGCCCTCACTCATAGGTTCAAGAGACAATATATATCAAAAAGGTGATATAGAACAGATCTCCATACAAGTTTTCAATAAGGGAAAATCATTTTCAAGTATAAAACAATTAATTTTGATACCACAGATAACTCACCAGTCGAAAGTTCTAAAAAGATTGATAATAAAAGGAGAGAAAATAAAGTTAATCCAATTCAAATCTTGGTGTCTTAAAATGAAAATCCCTTAACTGATCAGGTTTAGTTAATAAGAATAAGTTTCAAAACAACATTCACATGCAACTACTATTTGTAGATTGAATATGTTCATCTTAAACAATTATATAATTCTCAACACTCATACTTGCTTATAAGTCATAAACTCAAAAATATAATTATTATTGCCAATGTTCTTTCTTCTCCAAAGCATATAATTACTCAACCTCATTAGTCTTATCCCCACTAATATGCACTTCATGCTGATATTTCCCAATACAGATATAACAAATTATGGCTTCTACAAACAGCAAATGTACACCCAAAAGCCTTCCAATTAATCACAATTTACAAACTTGGTCCCTCTGAAACCCTAAAGTTACAACATTTTCTACTTCTAAAGTCACAAACCCTAGACTTCTTCATTTCGCCTACCAATGCACCAAAATAACATAATTTATTCCAAATTTATTCAAAATAAGTAAAATGACAAAAGAAATGAGAGTACCTGATTTAAAATGAAGCTCTTCCCTTGACGAGCCTGACCACAAACCGAAATGACTCCAATTAGCCCCTTAACAAGCTACAAAGCCGCGACGGCTTTCGGATCCATCCAAAACTTCCCTTTCTTGTTGCAGTACAACGACCGAATAAGTCTTGCAGGACTGGTCACCGGAGACTCCGAAGACGAAGACGGTGATGCCGAGTGTCCGAATGATTACGACGACACATCAGGGGAGGACTTTTTCCCCCTACCAAAAAGTTTCATCATATTATGCTCAGATCCTCCGAGGCGCCGGTTGAAAGAAAGAGAGGGATGGACAGGGTGAAAATTTTTAGAGAGAAGGTTGCAACTAGAGAGAGAAAAAGAGAATAGAAAATGAGAACGACAGGGAAAAAAAAGTTTAAATACTTAGAGTTAGATTCTTAAAAACGACGCCATTTGCAAGTTCATAAGTGGCCATTCAAGCACCAAAACGGTGCGTTTTGAGAGCAACAGTGTGGGCCTCGGGAAGTAGATCCGGTTTGGTAAATTTGGGCTTTCTGTGGTTCTTTGAGCTGGGCCAATTCCAGACTGTTAGAAACTTTCTCCTTAATTTGGGCTTGTTTTAATTAGTTTTGGATCTAAACTAGTTTGCTTAAATAAAATATATATTTTTAGTTTCATTTTAATCCAGAGAAAGATTATATATTTAAATATATAAGTTCATTTTAGTATTAGAAAATCAAAATAAAAAAAAAGAAATATTTATATTATAAATATATTTAGATACTCGTCAATAGAATAAATAATCTTATGCATCAAAGAAGAGCTTATATAGGCTCGCGAAATTAACAAAACATGTGGTTTATGTGACTTGCAAGTGGCAGGTCATTTTTCATAATGTTAAGTTGGGGAGTTTTAAAATTAGTTTGGGTGGGTGGTAGACTTAGTTAAAGTCTAATTCATTTTTCATTTAGACATAGGTTCAAGTCTTTACACTAACACAAATATTAATATTTTAAAATTTATTAATAAATAAATTTTTATATATTACTCAATATAAAACATAATGTTATATTATTAAATTTATTATATATATTAATGACACAAATTATATGTTATACTTTGATAAATATTACTCAATTTGTATAATTAATTATCAATATAATTTTATAAAAAATATGATAATAACTCATAAAATTAATAACTGTAATCATATAAATAAAATTTACGATAAGCTTACATATAAAACATATTAATATATATATGTATGATATTTGAATTTCTCATATACATACATATATATATATATATATATTAACTTATAAAGTTATATCAATTAAATAATATAACTTGTAGTTTCATATTAATACAATAGGTTATATTTTTTTCTGAATAATGCAGGTTTATATATATATATATATATTCTATAGCTATGATTCTAATTTGTATACATAGATATAATAAATTAATATATTTTAAATATATTATATTAATAACTATATTATAAATCTATCTTCTTAATTTATATATATTAACTAATTACAATTAAAATGTATATAAAGTATTATTCTTTTTTGTTTAATTGATTATTATATCTTATCATATATTTTCATAAAATTAACAAATTTATTTCTTTTAAAAATTTTTTAATGTTATAAAATTAATTTATAATGTATGATTCAATAAAGTTTTAAAAAATGTACAAAATTAATCAAAGAAAAACATACTTAAACTTTTAAATATTATTAACTTCAATATGTATATATTTTCTTTTACTAATATCCATTTTTTATAAAAGATTAATAAAATTTATAAAAATTAAAAAATATTTTAAGAAAATAAATTAAAATAATACTATTACCAACGGAATTTTCCAACTGAATCTTTCGTGAGAAAATTTCTGTTGGTAATAACTTTTCCAATGAAATATTCCGTTGGAAACTTTACCAGGCTTCAAATTTTTTTTGGTCCTTGAACTTTCCGACGGATTTCCAACGAAAATTTTTCGTTGGAAAAGTTATTACCGTTGAAAATCCGTCAAAAATTTGTCGTAAAAGTTTGTTGGAATTTTTTTTAAAATTCCGATGGAAATCCGTTGGAAATTTCCAACGGAATTTTTTCCGTCGGAAAAAACCTTTTTTTTGTAGTGATTCTTTTGATTTCTTAATTCCTCTTTTTCTTTAACTTCATTTTCTCTTGTGCTTTAGTAACTGGAAGATTTTACTACAACAGCACAGCTTAATTTAACATGACCTTGTTTAGATTTTTCTGTATAAGGAACATGAAGAATTACTGTCCATTTCAGCTTTTCATTCGTGTACCATGCCTTCCCATATATCTTGAATCTAGTAGTATACAAGATTTTTAAGTATTCACAAAGCATAATACTTAATTGCATTATTGTTTCTCTTCATAATCTTGTGTAACAGACACACCCTTACTTGTATTATTGCTTCTCAAGGACTATGACAGCATACCAAATATTGTTATTACTTACAGGACTAATCTGTTATATCAGAGTTTTCTTTTGTCCCCTTCTTTATAGGAGCATGCAAAATTTCTGGAAGAAAAAGTGGAGCAATTGAAAAATGAGAATGCTCATTTGAAGAAATTACTATTCCTGGTGAGAGCTAATATTAATTTCTTTGACAAAGAAATAAGATATGAATAGAAAATATAAATATTCTTGTTATGTAGTTTTTCTTTCCTCAATTTGCTATTACTAATTGATACTTGGCCAATCTCATCTTGCATGTGGATCAGGAAGATGCAGTGAGGGATCGAGAGACTTCTAGAGGTAATGATTGATATCCAATTTACCCTATGAATCAAACATTTTAAAAGCAACAAACATATATTCCATTTTGATAACTTACATTCATAAAACCCTTCAAATCATCAGATATTTTAAACTGTCTGTATCTTGGAAAGAATCATCTTTCTGCACCATGAATGAGAGGCTGAAATGCAAAAGCATTTTGCTTTTCACAATACTGTTCAAAACTGTTGCATAGGATGTATAGCTTTACCACAGACAAAATAATGTTTAGACAAATTTCTGTGGGCTGACACAATTTCTTGAGTGCTTAAGAAATAGTTTTCCAACCATTGCATCAGAAATAATTGATTCAAGTACCTTAAAAAAAGTTTTCTCCTGTATACATATACATATTTCCATGGAAAATTGTTCAGGAGTTACATTAATTTCTTCTATACTGTATGTACACAGGAGGGAGAATAGATTGAAGGAAAAAGGCAGACCAATTAGAAGAATGCATACAAGCTATTGGGACGAAGCAGGAGCTTAAGCTCACGACTGGTGAGACAGATGAACATGGGATGTTAGCAGTGGGCTATTTATCAACATTAAGGTTGAATGGTTCATTTTAAAGACATTAGAATCATCATTATACATCCGATATAACAAAATCCAAATAAAATAAAGAAACTAGATGCAGTGAGTTAAAA
The DNA here is from genome assembly GCF_053813885.1 of Theobroma cacao. Lineage (NCBI taxonomy): Eukaryota > Viridiplantae > Streptophyta > Magnoliopsida > Malvales > Malvaceae > Theobroma > Theobroma cacao. The sequence goes on from NC_142647.1 coordinate 45,978,496, forward strand.
ATCAAACTACGGCAAGTTTTTGATAACCTGTTTATGGGGGCAATTTGTGGCATCTAGATAGCCTGCAGAAACATGGCATTCTCCTCTTTCTTTCAGTTTCTTTATTGGAACATTTGTTTTCTAATAACTATAATATATAGTCATGATTGATCATTTGGATCTTGAGGAAACTAGAGAAGGTGAGATATCAGATTTACTTTTTCATCAAAGTGTCTTGATATATATAATAGGCATGTTCATCCATATCTAATCCAGTATGTTCAATAACCGTGACTTGCTGAGTAGAAATCTTTCAACGCAACAACAGTTCAATCTCTTTGAATTTCATCAGTCAGAAAGGAAGATCCCATACAGCCAACAATAATTTAGATTCTCATTATATGTTTGTTTGTCTGGTTGTCTGATAGAAATATTCTAATTAGTATCATCAAGCCTGCCATGTGCTTATCTCATACTATGAACATCCCCCTTTCAGAAAAGGTAGAGTATTGCTGAAACAAATCAACTTTTTTTAGAAAATAAAGATAATATCCAAGCAGCGGTTCCAAATGTCTGGTTTCAATCTGTGAACCATTTATATAGATATATATAAGCATATTTTACAATCAAGAGAGATATATGCCTCACTCTATAATCAAATCTCAGCAATATTGCAGTGATAGAGTGGAAATTTAAGACTGCATACATATTTTTATCAATCTACTTCATATGGCCTAAAAATGGTGATCACCAGTCAATGAGATTTACAGAAATATGATAAAGAAACCGCAAAAACATCAAGCTCTTGCTACTAATATAATTTTCATATCAGAAAATATTAATCTATTCAACACATACTTTGTATCCTCAATCTTTGAGAACCATTCCTCCTTCCTTCCATCATAAGCGCTTTACGAGCTGAAGCAAGTCCATTGGGAGCTAACAACGAATCAAAGGAAGGATAATCAATCCAATCCTTGAGCAACTCCTCCTTACCCCATTTATCTGGTATCAGAACCCTACCTGCTACCTCTTCTCGGTGTCTTTTAAGCCTTTCACGTCCCGAATCCTTTTGCAAGGCTTCAACAGCATCATTTCCATCGCTGGCATGCCCTCTAGGAACCAAAACTGATGATGACCCTTTATTGCAACCATCTTCCACTTTGTATCCACCCTTGCAAGACTCGTCATGCAACGACTTGACTTGATCTTGATCATGCCCGAAACTAGGCTTATCGTTGGACATGAAGGACAAGGTAGGAACCCGCGGGGCGACGACGGGTTTGGAAGCAAAATTCTGGTCGGGAGTAGTCATGTTGTTGCGGGTGGGCAAATCTTGCTGCATCATGATGATGATGATGATGATGATGATAATGCTACAACGGCGAGTGCAAAAGAGAGAGTCTGATAGGGTTATTTATATTAAGGCTGCTTTGGAAAGAATGGGTGGGAAGTCGAAGTGCACGTCACCAAGCGTTGGCTTTGTATGGTTTGCAATGCACAAACGTTTCATCACAGCTGATGGTCTTCCAATTGTGTGGCTTTTGTGGAGTTGGAATACATAAGATTCGGTTTTTTGGAAGAGGGGTGGTGGGCTTTAATATGTTAATATATTTCTTTTTCTTTTTGGTATTTTTCCTTAAAGAAGGTTTAAAGGTGGACAGTGGGCTTGGGGGGCCTCCAGTGGGGTTGCTGTATTTGATTTTATAAGAGTATGAGGTGGAAAAAGGTGAGCATTCGATTTCGTGAGGGAAAGATGTGGACATACTCAAAACTAGATTCCGATATTTTCATTCTAAATTGTGCCAAATACCATTAACCTTAGCCCACTTGAAAATTTTCTTTTACTTGTTGGGAATTAGGGACAAAAGATTCTTTTAGCTCCAAATTATATTAAGTAAGTAATTCTGAAGAAAAAGAATATAGCTAAGCTAGAAGTCATCCTATTAATTATTTTAGTCGTCGTGTATCTAAGCCTGATTTCTTAAAAGAACAAGGATGGTGATAAAAGGACAAATATTATCATGAATTTTGTCTCAATTATTCTTTTTTTTTGGCTGTTTAATATTTAAGATGGAATCTCATCACTATAAGAAAACAAGGATTTTTTTATGGAATTAATTTTGTTGGAATAATTTTCGAAAAATAGTGTATTTTTACTGGTGGATTTAGGTCCGACCAAAGTTATTTTCTATTTTCAAGATATATTTCGGACAAATTTTCAGTCGATTTTTTATGAAATTTTTGACAGATTTAATTTCTTCCGTTCCAACAAAAAATTCTGCCAATAATAATTTCCACGTAACATTGCCGACAAAATATTTGATCTATATATTGGTATCTAAGAAAGTTCAAGCAAATAAATTTGCAGTCAATTAGTTGTTAAGAGCAAAAACAACTTGCATTGCCAAAGAGGCATTCTATTAGGTTCTAATCCTCTGAAAAGAAAGCTTAACAAAGCTAAACAATAAAGGAGAGGAGATTTACATTTCAAGAAAACAAAATCAGAGTAGAGGAAATCGTGAACGGCCTTTCTTCCTTAGGAACTCGGGAATCTCTGGCGAACCATCATCTGTATCAGGAGTACGTCTGTTGAAACCGATGGAAACTTCAGCAGGCACAAGCTGAGCTCCCTGCATATTCCCAGATCAAAAGGGTATGAAGAAGATGAAACTAAACTGAAAAGGGAATACACTAAAAGCACTTACCTTGCCTTCACTATCTTCTTGGTGCTTGAATCCAGTGGCAATCAGAGTTATGCTGACCTACAAGCAAAGGGAAGCTCATCTATAATAAGCATCATACAAAGTATGTTTACATTAAGGTTTTGTTTTAAACGATCAAATCATTCAACAACTAACTTCATTCATCTTGCTAATTGGATATCTCGACCGTGATGCATGAACAGATGACAAGGAAACAACTATGTTTATCATTTGGGCAATTCTAATACTACTTTTGTCAGAGGAAGCCTGATTTATTTACTCCATCTTCAATATTTAAGAGAAACAATAATCTCAAACTGTCAGGAAGGTTCACTAAAAACTCTAAAGGCTTGTTTCCGTATTTTCTTTTATTAACTTTTGGGATGGCCATTGGATGACAAGGTAGAGAATTTTATAACATGTTCTTTATTCCTTTTCTAATTTGTCCAATAGTGATGGTCACAACGCTAAAATAGTGACAGATTAATGCTTGTAGCATTCTAACTACTAAACTTACTTGGCCACTTAGTGATGGATCTATGACCGCTCCAAATATTAAGTTTGCATTTGGATCTACAAGGTCGTAAATAACCTCCGCTGCAGCATTCACCTACAAGTCAAAGAAAATTTTGACATAAGCAGTGGGATCATTACTAATCTGAAAATGTTCAACAACATGGACTAGGGTCCAACACATAACCAATATTTCAACTATGAACTACCCCAAAAATATCCCTAAAAATGTGTGCACATAATACAAGCCAAAGGTTATGGCCCACCTCAAATAAAGTTAAATCAGTTCCGCCAGTTATATTCCACACGATACCAGTAGCTCTTTCAATCCCAATGTCTAGCAAAGGTGACTGGATGGCATTCAATGCAGCATCTCTTGCCCTGCTCTTGCCTGCAATTCAGCAAAATATTAACAATTATACCAACCATCTACAGTAAACACCCGAAAGACATGCATTGTTCAGATTAGGGCCAAAGTAATATGGCAAAAATGGATAGGATATCATATATGATACAAATGAATGGGATCATATTATAAGAGAAAAAAGGGAACAATCAAAGTTATTATAAAAGTAACAAGCGTTTTTTATACAAGAAAAACACATGAATTGATGCAATTGTGCTTCTCTTCTGTTTACTTACTATTTCAAATATCACTACAAATTTTAATAAGATGTCAGAGAATGACAGAAACAAGGAAAAGTGTCAAGACATAAAAGAGATAAGAGGAAAGTACAAATATTTATATATAAGTTAAACTAATTACTTTTTTTTTTTGAAAAGTAGTTAAACTAATTACGTAATGTGTAAAATAATTTAAACAGTTAACTGAAGGAAAGCATAATCAAGGTACGAGTCTCATAAATCATTCATATTTTAATATCCTATGCCATAGTAAAGATTAGCTATCTCTTCGTTCTTAACATAAAGATGTTAATATCGTGATCTATGAGCAAAAAAGTTAACAGATCACTACTTTGGTGTGTGAGCAACAGGCATCAACTTACAAGTGTTGTGACATTATTGGTAATTAGATCATAAATATCAAACTTGAAGCAGTAAGATTCGATGAACCACCACTGGTCAAGCTACTAATACCTCTCCCTCAAATTTATTTCCTTTTAATTTAGTCAAAGTAAAAATAGGAGACTGCAATGACCAAACTTACCAGTTGCAGTTCCTATCCCCATTAGAGAAGACCCTGTATCTTTCATAATAGCATGCACATCAGCAAAGTCAACATTAACTAAACCTGGCACCTGCATAAAAATTCTGCAAATGTTAGGCAGCAGACAATAACACAAAAACGCCAAATTAATTGACCAAGAAATCTGATTCCCAAAACCCTAATCAAAAGAACTGATGAATACAAGGAACCTCTGCTGGACATGTTGATGTAAGAACATATTTGCACTTCAATACAAGAAGTGGAATGCAATTGTAACAAATTAGATTAATAATTTCAAAACACCACCAGAGTCAAATATTTTAATACTCCAGACACCAATTCACCTATTGAAAAGGAATGTCAATTAACAACATTACATTGAACAAAATTGTATCTATTTGCTCCAGCAATGACAGTAGCATTTTACAATCACTCATAAGAAGCAAGAATAGAATTTTGCACATTTAAGTGCATCAAATATGAAAATTCAGATTTAGAAATAAATGCAAGCCAGTTTACGACCCTTAATAATGAAAGGTTTTTAATCTATGAATAACAATGAAGTTTGACTATTAACAAATTTCTAAAGAATCAATTACCTGCCTACCCTGATGGGCGTGCATTAGTTATGAACTAAAGCACATACACAGACAAAATGCAAGAACAAAGTGTATTACTCAGAAAAATATGTGCTTTAGAGCAATTAACCAAGAGGGAGAGAAGGATTATTATCACTAATTTTCATCTTTTGGCTTTGCATACCTACCGTAATTATATCAGAGATACCACGAACACCTTGCCAAAGTATATCATCTGCCAAATTAAATGCTTCTGTTACTGGGGTGGACTGTGAAACTGCAGTCAGTAACTTGTCATTTGGAACAACAATAAGTGTGTCAACATTTTCACGTAGGGTTGCAATTCCCTCCTGAGCTTGAATTGCCCGCTTCCGTCCCTCAAAAGAGAAGGGTGTTGTAACAATACCAACAGTCAAGATTCCCTTTGACTTTGCTATGCCTGCAATTACTGGAGCCCCACCAGTGCCAGTTCCTCCACCCATTCCAGCCTGCAGGTTTAATGCCCTAGGTAAAACCACATAATCCAATAAAAGAATAAAAATAACAAACAGATAGCAGCCTTCTGCTCCCACAAGTGCAGAAGATTTGTTTCTAACATTTAGAAGAAGCTACACTCATAACAACTCCTCTGACCTTGTTTTGGAATTTAATTCCCCCTCATCCACTAAACATATGAACTCACACAATGGAGCACATAATTGGCACCCTCTAAAATTTAGAAACTTTGAGAAAATATAATATCATTTCCAACATTATCATTCTAGGTTGAATATGTGGTTCTTAATCTAACTTAAGTATCAAAATGTTCCAAAATGTTACTGCAGCTAATGGTTTAGAGAAATCAGGTTTAATAATTTTATCTTCAAAAAAAGAAAGAAAAGACTACTGATTCATTATTGACATAAAAACTAAAAATTACTCAAATAGAAAAGTAGTAACTTTTATATTGCAAGTCATGTTCACACATATGCTACCCAAATCCTACAAAAGTATGGCAGAGTGGCAGATACCATATTTTTTAGCCAAAAGACCAGCGAAATAGGGGGGAAAATAAAACTCAATCTCATAGATTTTATGCTTCCATAGTAGAACTGAGGCAAAAAATATCATAACTTTCCTTCTCAAGGAAGTGATGATAGCAAGAGAATTCTAAATTCAAACTGTGAATCTACTACTGGAGTTGCTTAAAGCTTCTAGCAATTAAACATGTGAAATAGAACCTACCGTCACAAATACCATGTCTGCACCATGAACTGCATCCTCAATTGCTGCTCTGCTTTCGCTGGCAGCATTCATGCCAGTTTCTGGGTTCCCACCAGCACCGAGACCCCTAGTCAGCTCCTTGCCAATTTGTAAACGGTTCTTTGGCAACACAGGAGACATCTTCATGGCTTGAGCATCTGTGTTAACTATCAAAAACTCCACGCCTTTCATTGAGCTCTCAATCATTCTGTTAACGGCATTAGACCCACCACCCCCAACACCAACAACTTTGATCTTAGCTTCACTATAGTTACTTGGGCTGGAGGGTTCACTCAAGCTCTTGGTGATGTTCTTAGAATAATTTTCATTTCTCAGGTTAGAAAGTGCATCATTTTCTTCACCACTAAGCATTGAAACTTCAGGGTGTAAATCCAGAAAAGATGCTTTACTATGATTTGGGCTAGCATTATTAGAGTTAACAGAACATTTAAACTTTGTGAAACTTGGAAAATCTCTTTGCCTTTGGCAAGCACCCAATGAACCCCTCTTGCTAAAACCCTTCAAGAAACTAGCTCCATTAATCCACCTCTCCTTCAAACTATATTTTCTGGATAAGGCGAACACTCCAACAGATGCTCGAGAGTCAAATGGTACAAAACAAGGAGACAAACAAGCTGCCATATTTGCAGCACAAAACCCAATTCCTGAAACTTACAATTCACATAAACCAATATGCTCAAACATCGAATAATATGATACAAATCATTGCTCAAACCTGGTTATTAAAACCCAAATGATCAAAATACAGTTAATCGTTTGAAGTAATTCAGCATTGTTTTTAGAAACAAAATAAAAGGCAAAGTCAACACAAATTCTCCTATTTCAACACATTGATTTATCAAAGATGGTCCCGAATTGCACTAACGAGTGTTTTACCTTTTTGCTAGAATGAAAATCGATCAATTTACTAGAAAAAAAAAAAGGAAGCAAAATTAACAACAATGCTGAATTGCAAAGAATTAAAAACCCACCAACAAGATCAAAAACCCAGAATAAAAATGACCTTCAACCGCAGATTAAACCATCAAAGGCAGACAGAACTGGATAAAAGTAAAATCTGCGAAAGAGACTTGAAAGAACAAATTTTGAAGCATTGAAAAAGAACAAAATAAGGAAAATAACAGCAGGGTATTAACAATCAAGCAAAATGATCTACAACGAGACAAGAATCCAAGGAAACTGCACCCCAAGAATAATTCCAAGGAATCTGCACACACTAACTTAGTACACTATAAAAAAAAGTGTCCAAAACGAAAGATGGGTGTTTTTAAAGTCCCGTGAATGTTTGTGACAGGTGCCAATACAAACTAAAGACTAAAGAAACGGGACCTTCACTTGTCACTTAACTTTTGCTTGATCTGGATGGTTGATTAAAGAGGGCATATTGTTGGCTGGTTGGTGGTTTAGTAAGGTTTGTCACTCTCCGGTCTCCAGCCTCCCAACGAAGTCTCAAAAGTTACAAATTTGGTGTAGACCGTAGCAAAGTCAAATGGGGTATTAGCTGCAGTTTACTTAACAAACTTGACTGAAATTTTGTGATATGGCAGTTTAAAGAAGAGCCTTGCGGGGGTCCATAGGAGGGAGCCCTGGCAGTTTTACGTTTTTTTCCTTAGAATTCTGGATTAACATCTGCTCTCATCAAGTTATGTCAAATATCTCATGACTTGGATCAGGTTTGATTTCTCTCAACATTTTGCTTCTAAAGTAGAGATAATTTAAAATCATCTAGGTTTGATCATCTTATTTCTCGTATTATTTTTGTAATTCGTTTACTTGTTTTTACTTTGTAAGAACATGACAAGAAGTTTGTAAAAATGAAGAAATGCATTGTAAAAACACCCTCCGCACATAAACCTTTCAAAAAAGCTTTCTTTTTAACCTGTGGACAATGTACATGTATATGAATCTTTTAACAAGTGAAGAGTTCCAACCTATTCTCAACCTTAAAAGTTAATTGCATCAAAAGACAGGCATGATTTTCTCTCATGCTTACATGAAATTTTTGCAGATATCACATCCTTTAAAATGTTTGGATCTCTCCCTGCTGCTTCCTTTTTCCCTATTCCACGATCACCCCTCTTCCCCTTTTTCAATTTTTTGAATATGATTACGGGGATAGGGCAGTTGCAAGATGGCAGCAAGACAAAATGGTAAACCATTACCGTCGAGCTGCAGAAGCATAGTCATTCGCTCTTAACAGCACGGTAAATGTAGCGAACAAACATCAGGGAGGCACAGAAGCCTATTGTGCCAAGCATCAAGAAGAATGCATAGCACATGCAACCATTATAGCCAATAACGAATGATAGCTGCAATAAGCCACTCATACTTGACCTCAGGTAGAAGTAGATCGAATAAGCAAGCATAAACATAGCAGTCGACCCCCCACACAGCACAGATCTGTATCAAGCAAAAACACCAAGTGTTTAAAATACTACAGCAATGCAAGGGGAATTATGGAAAAACAAAGTATGTTTGCACTTATTTTCATCAATGAAAGGAAGTTACTTTGAGGGTTCGGGGAAGCAGGAACCAAAAGGAACAAAAGGAAAATATTCCAACAAGCAGTCAATGTGGTTTCCAAAACCTTAACATTTTTGTTCCTAGAATCTAAACAGATACAACAAAACCAAAAAGTTAATTTTTTGTATAGGGTGGGTGTTCTAGAAGGAAAAAGATTTGAAACAGAACACCCAAAACTTAGGAAAAAGAAATGTAAAAAGAAAATAAATTAACTAATATAAAAAACATAGTTCTATAATTGAGATAAAACAAAAACCTCCAGCTTGATAGTGTAAATAATTCAAAAACAAAGTAAATAGTTAACCAGGTAAGGAAACAAACAAGACTTAAGCACCTAAGGCAAACTCTTCCAGCATCCACAGTTAGAGGAAAGTCTTTTTTCAATCAACACGCTAATCATGTGCTAGTCAGTAACATCATTCACGCAAAATAAAATCAGTAAAAATCGAAGAACATTAAGAACCCTCTTAATAGTATTTATTCAAATATATGATTTTGCAAATTACTAAAAAGAGCCAGCTGTTTGAGATTTTGCCACCAGTTTTAAACATTGACCAGCCCTAAATGAATGTAAAATCCTGTCTGTGTATAAGAGATGCAAACTTTCCCAAAAGGTTGGCAGCAATTTTAAATTGAATTGAAACATCCTCCTTGCTCTGTGAGATTTTATATCATAATGAAGTTCTTATAAAAAATGAGGCAAGAGCATATGAAGTAAAGAAGCCCCAGACACCAATCTTCATTAGTGTGTCTATAGTTGTATTCAGTGTGCATATTTATGCATGAACATGTTCATGCATATAAAATTGCAAGAGCACATACCTCCACCACCATTCATGATCTTCCACAGACAGCTGAATGTATGTCAAACCAACACTTAACATTGTGGTGAGGAGGATGAGGATGATGAACGTGAGAAACAAAATGCTGGGAAGAGTGCATATCTTGTATCCCCACAGGCTCGCATATAAGTGTTGTAACTCAAGGACAATTGCACTAAATGATAAGAAACCCCCAAGAAACATTTGAAAAGGAGTTTTTCGGTACCACTCCAATGGAGGAATCTCTCTTGGGTATCTTTTTGTAGCACAAGGTGCATAAAATTCAGACCTAAAGAGGTACCCAAGCACCCCTCCCAAGGCAAGCAACGGAATGGTGAGAAAGGCATATATGAGAATAATAGCCATGATGGTGCCAGAAGGGAGTGCAGCTGTGACCCCGTAAGACACAGCAACCACATTAAGGATGGAAACTATCACAAAAAAGGGACCTGCATACAGGATTCCAGCCAGTAGAACACTCCTTTCCTGGAAATTGACACTTTTTATTCAATAAATAAGGCTAACAGTTTTTTTTTTTTTAAGAAAAAAAGGCATTATGTGCAACATTAAATTGTATTAGATAATTACCCATCCAGTTTCAGCAAACTGACAGTGAAAAGAAGCTGCAGTGTACCCAGCAACTACAGATGTCACAGAATATAAAGTGACAAGCGCAGTGCCTAGTGTTCCACGATTGTAAGGATAGAGGACACCAAAACATACTAGCACAAATAAGCAGCAAACTCTGAAGGGAAATGCAAATGTTAGGAAAAATCATAAACTTTCATGCACTGAGAGTTACCATTTTAAAAATCCTACTCTAAAATGCTTCTACAATAGCATAGCACCATTAAAATTATGAAAGGGTGAGCATTTGAATTTGATTTGAAAATCAAACCCCATAATGGCCACTCTTTGAAAGTATTATAAATATGCAATAATGTTTTGGACAGAGAAGGCATCAAAATTACATTTCTTGATGATGGATTGCAAAGATATGAAAGCATAAAAACATTTTTGAAACAGAAGGCAATGGGGAGAAGAATGCAAAAAGAAGAGGAAAAAGAAGAATAAGATGGTGACCAAGGATTGGTTTAATTAAAATATATCACTATATCAGCAAGAAGGAAGTAGACCCCCAATGCATATATCATAACAATTGTATCTCAGTTGCCACTGCCATCAAGCAAGAAAAGGCTTTGTTTATTATTCTTGCTGTACTTGATCATATATCAGCTGATAACTTAACAATCATGAACAAGTTACCAAGCAGATAGGAGAACAGTAGTTAGTAGCTTACAAGGTCAGCAGTTGAGTACCCGTGCCCAAGACAGCACAAAACAAGGACAGGTTTTGCGGACATCTAAATACATCACCATGAATATATTTCCAACCAACCTCCTTGTCTTCTTCTTCTTCATCTCCAGTTGAACACCTGCTATGCATGCAACAAACCTTAGCCTCAAAGGACCAAAAAGCCATTCTATAGGTCTAAAATTAATTAAAATTGTCAACAATACCAAAAGCAAATTACTTTCTCAAGTCATTCTTCAGACGCCGCATGAAAAGCAAGGTAAGCAACCCCATCAATAGCATAATAATGACAATGGAGTTGATGAATGAGAACCAATGAATCTGCTGGAGGATTGGAAGGGATGAAGCTCTTGAATATCTATCCATTCTGGTCTCAAAAGCAGCTGAGGTTGCATTCCAGGTGACTGAATAAGTAAACTTAACATCAATTCCAACATCTTCTGTTATATCAACGACCTGATCTGGGTCACTAAATGCACGTATTTCTATCACTTGGTTGCCATTATAAAGTACATCAAACTGCACATGTTTAAATAGAAAATACTTGGGTGTGTTCTCCTCAAGTGTCCAACTGTCTTCCTCAATTTTCCCAACAAAACCCCAAAATGGAAGATCATCATAGTACATCTGGAAGTAAAAATCATTAATTACAGCATCTCTGAATCTTGCAACATCATCTCCTTCAAGCTTCTTGTGACACAATGTCTCCGCAATTCTGTTCTCCCGGAAGTTCAACTTATATAAAGCACTGGTCAAACGATCACCACTCAGAACTTCCCCAAGGGACTCCTTCTTGTGTACTACAGGATCTGCAAGCCATAAAATGCCAACTTACTAGTTACTATTACAAACTCCACATGCTCAAAATTGGAACAGATGAAACCTCAATATTACCATTTACCTTATGGCTAGAAAAAAGGAGACAGAAAAAAACATTTAAGTGATAACATCGGGAGTTTTCACTGTAAATAAAAAAAACAAATCCCTGGTCCCAGACAGAGAAACTAGATCCTAACAAAAATTTAATAAGATTATCTGTTGAACTTATACATATATATATATATATATCATAAAATTCAGTCCTGCACAATAAATGCAGGACAAAACTACTTTGTTTCGGTATTAAAAAATCCATGTAGAATAAATATAGAATAATTTATTTTAACCAATTTTTAATTTTACGACTTGAAAATTTTAATTGAATGTTAACAAATACTAATTTCACATTACTCAAAGAAAGAAAAATGTTCACCATGTATCATATCAGGGTTAAAATGTACTTCTGATAATTATTGAATAATCAAATCACTGAACCCGAAGGCTAACCTGGACGGCAGAATGGTAATTCATAGTATTGGTAGGTCTCACTGCAATACAAAAACAGTTTGCGGTAAAAGAATTAAGACCAGAAGGATACATGGTAGCTGGAAAGTGAAATTGAAATTAGCATTTCAAGTAAAATTGACATTTGACTTCTGCTAAGTAATAACAGATAACATAAAACCATAGTCGTTTATCAATTTTCCAAGGCAGTGTGTTCTTAAGAGTCATTATAGTTTAAGTTCTAGTTCTACCCTAAGAGAACTTATAAGATAACCAATCTAGCAAAACTGCAGCTAACTGCATAGAAAATAAACTTGCTCAATTTATTGTAATAAACTTTTCTTCGAATCATCAGCGTGGTGTTCTTCAAAATGCTCAAGCATTTAGTTATTTCAAGCATTAAATCTCTAAAACCTCTAAGCTAAAACATTAAAAGGATAGCTATTCCTCGTTTTTCACTATTGACAAGCAGCAAAGGTACACAACAGGGTCGTTGCATAACTACAATTCAGATCGTACCCTTCGACATTCTTGTACAAAGTAACACTATTAGACTTCAATAACCCAAAACATTTTACAACATTTGGCTTTTGACAAAATGAAAATCAAACGTTGACCCATCTAAATATATTGATTCCAACATCAGTTTAAGCAATACCCAATTTCTTAAAAGACACATAACAATTTAAATTCCAAATAAAAAAAATGGAACTCGAAGGGAGAATGAAGAAAGCAAGTAAAGATTAAGTTTTCAGTATTCAAAGAATATTGTTTTTTTTTTTTGGGTGGGGGGGGGGTTTACCTGGGATTGTTGAGGGGACCCACTTTATTGACAAATAAAGGGGCGGGATCTCCTACATTGTAGCGGTGATTATCTGCTGATGATGTACTGGATCGGAGATTTGTTAACAGTAGCAAAATTAGACTGATTTTCAGAGCTTCCATTTTACTCTATTTCTTCCAACACCGTCCCGACGCTGGAGAGACAGAGCCTGGAACGGAAGGTGTAGAAGTGAAAGGCTTCCAACTGCCCTTTATAGCTGTCTGAAGCGCGTCGTTTTGGTTTTGTGTGTGGCCACTAAAACGCAGCGTCTTACTCTTTAGAAATGAATGAAATCTTGCTAAAATAAGTAAATATGCATGAAAAAAGATTGAATAATATTTACTTGTAAACTTTGTTTTTCTGAAAATCACATACAAATTATTTAAAAGCATTCACGAGTAGGCATTGAAGTTATTTACATTTGTCAGTCAACATTGTATCGTTATTCATTCATGTAATATTTAAATAATTAAATATTATTTTATATAAAATAAAAATATTCATTTATTAATATTCTGATTCTAAGGTCACAAAAAAAGGCTACACTTTGCTATAAATAAGCTAAATTCTAGTGGTTAGTTGTTGGGACTTGGGTTTAACAAAGTTTCCCAAAATCGTCCACACAATATAATTAACAAAGTTGAAATTAAGAATTTTTTTTCTTCAAAATTAAACTCACTTTATATATATATATATATATATAAGGAAATATTTAAAATGGTATAAAGATAAAAATTTTAATTTTTAAATACTAACAAAAATCCTAATTAGTATAGGTAATAATTAAATATAACTTAATATAGCTTTATTTTAGAAAAATCTGTTCTCACAAAGAATACCAAAACTGTCCAAACTATTATATAAAAATTTATGTTATATGATCACAAATTCACAATATAAACAATAAAATTACATTTTAAATAAACATTTTAGGTATGTTAAATAATAATTAAATGTGAATAAATTGATATGTAGTAAAAAAGAAGAACTAATAAATTGTCATAAAATATATGTGTGTGTGTGTGCGCGCCCTTATAAAAGGAGGAGAGGAGAGGACCCTCGTTGGCGTGGAACAGGGCTGGCATTGGCAGCCAGGGCTGCTGCATAAACAGAGGAGAAAGGAGGAGAGGAGCGTTGGCTCTTCACGTTATCGTCTGATTTGATTCTCCAATAAATAAATTTCTAAAATCAAAACCAATGAGAAGAAAAAAAAGGAAAAACTTTGAATCCAACTCCAACAAAGCTTATTTATTCTTTTCTTCACTCACTCAAAATCTTTAGCCACTGCCATTTGGAAAATCCCAATCTTCTCTTTCTCTGATTTCATTTCTGGTAAGTTCTCTTTTTTTTTTTTTTTTGGGGGGGGGGGGGGGGGGGGGGGTGGGTTTATTTTGGCATTTGATTTATTTTTTATATTATTTTACTATTTTGAATGACATTTTTGTTAAATACCCAGATGCTAAATTTCTATTTTGATGCCTTTTTTTTGGATCAATTTTTATTTGGATTTTTTTTTATTTTGAATTCTGGGATTATTCTGTGTTAAACTTTATTTTGTTTTCCTTTTTGAGTCACTGAATTGATTTTAGTCTGTAAAACGTTCATATTATTAAGTACCCAAATACTCGATTTTGACTTTGATCCTTCATTTTGAGGTTAATTTTGGATCTTCATTTAGTTGGAATCTAGCTGAAATTATGATACTTGAAATTTTCTTGTGAAACCCAACAACTTTCTTCTTTTTTTAGTTCTTTTTTTTTTCTATATTATGCTTTAGATTGCTTCAATTGGATGAGGAATCTGTTTGAAGATCTAAATGAAAACCATGTTTTTGAGTAGTTCCTGTGTTTGTTTTATTGACAGACCTTTTTTAGATTGCTCGGAAGAAAGATTCGGGCCGTGATTTCAACCTTATATTTGTTCACTTGTGAAGAATTTGGTGGCTTGCTTATATCTAGTTGACTATCTTCAGAAAACTCAATTTGTGGATTTGAGGCTTTTGATCTATATTGGCAATGGAGCATCTACCTGTTGAAGTCATTGGAAACATTTTATCTCGGCTTGGAGGTGCCCGAGATGTGGTGATAGCCTCTGCAACATGTCAAAAATGGCGAGACGCATGTCGGAAACACCTTCACACCCTAGAATTTAATTCTGGTGATTGGCCTGTTTATCGTGATATTACACCTAGACGATTAGAGATCCTGATTACTCAAACAATATTCCAAACTACCGGATTGCAAGGCCTATCAATTTTGATGGATGATGTTGATGAGTTCTCAGCTTCAATTGTTATTGCTTGGCTCATGTATACTAGGGAAACCTTGCGTCGGTTGTCTTATAATGTCCGGACCAGCCCAAATGTTAACATTCTTGAAATTTGTGGGAGGCAGAAGCTGGAAAAGCTGGTACTAGCCCACAATTCTATAACAGGGGTTGAACCTAATTTTCAGAGATTCCCTTGTTTGAAGTCCCTCTCTTTGAGTCATGTTAGTATTTCAGCTTTGGATTTGAGCCTTTTGCTCACTGCATGTCCAAAGCTTGAGAGCTTGGAACTTGTCAATCCAGAGATAGCAATGTCAGATGCACAGGTGACAGTGGAACTGAGCAGCCCAACATTGAAGAGTATTTATGTTGAAGAAATTAGTTTGGATAAATTTATGCTGGAGGCTGATAGTATTGAGCGTTTGCACTTGAGGGATTGTGCCCTTGAACTTTTTGAACTGATTGGGAAAGGTACTTTGAAATATTTCAAGATTGATGATGTTAGTGTGATACATCTTGACATTGGTGAGACTGTTGATAATCTTGAGATTGTTGATGTCAGCAACTTCACAATCATCTGGCCAAAATTCTACCAGATGATTTCAAGATCCTCGAAATTGAGGAAGCTTCGGCTTTGGGACGTGGCCTTTGATGATGAAGATGAGGTTGTGGATTTGGAAACAATTGCTTTTTGTTTTCCTCAGCTGAACCATCTTTCATTAAGTTATGAATTGAGAGATGGTGTCATGCACTATGGTGTCCAAGGATTTTCTAATTTGGAGAATGTGAGGGTACTGGAGCTTGGATGGACAGTAATTAATGATCACTTCTCATATTGGGTTGAGGAGCTGCTAAAACGATGCCCAAATCTTAAAAAAATGATTATTTTTGGGGTTGTTTCAGAAGCCAAATCACGTGAAGAATGCCAGATATTGGCCAGTTTCACCTCATCCATTGTTCAGCTTATGAGGAAATATATGCATGTAGAGGTGGAGTTTGAATATGAGTAAAATTCTCTCAATTGCATTGTTAAATTCAAGTTTTGGTTGAGTTATAAATTATATGAGCAGATATGCAGGTAAGATTTACAAAATGTAAATCCTGAACATCCTTTATTTTTGCATCTTCTAAATGATTGCTGGTATTTCTTCAGTTTGATTGGAAAAATATATGCAATCAAAAGAATACTGTTGTTTTTTCACTAAATTGTCAGTTTTCTCCATTGTTATTATTGACCTATTTGTTTTATTCCAACATTGAAGATTCTCCCTCTGTAATTTGCACTGCTGTCACATGGACTGCCCTTCTTCCTGTTGTATTATTGTCTAATATTATCAGCTTTGATGAAGCTAAAGTTTCAAAAGAACTTTATCCAAAATAATGTACTGCTTTGTGTGTATACACGAGCCTAGCCTATGGGAATAACTTCATTCTGGAGTTCATGGATTTTAAGCAGTGAGGGGAAGATTGATAATTGTGATGAATTGCTTTTTTATTACACTCATGGTTAATAGATTTCTTCTGAAAAACTTGATTGTTATTTGAAAATTCTCTGCTTGAAAGTTGTAGCAGTCTCCACCTTTATATTTAAAAGGCGAAGGGGAACTAATTTCTCAGTGGCTTCCTTTTCCCAAAACTATTGGTTTGCAGATGATGTAGGAAATACTTCAACAACTGTTATAATGCAAATGCAATATACATGGCCATATTGACATATGTTATGACCTATAAAATGAAATCAGATTAGGTCTGTTAATTGATGAAATAACAGGACACGACGAAAACATTCTGAGTTTATATAGCAAGTGCTTAGCTCCTGCTGTTCAAGATAAAGCTACTGGGCAAAGCCTTTAATGAGGTTTAGTACTTGTACAATTTGCACATATTTTTTCCTTGTCATTTTATCACCTTGCTTCTTGTTAAACCAAATACCAGCAGTGTTCATATCTTTGGTTCCTTGCTTTGACTTATTCTCTTAACAAAAAAACAGGGTGGATTTTCCTTTTGCAATTTCTGATTGGCTCTTATATGCTATTGATGAAATGGCATACTGCAGGTGCAGGCAACTATTAGAGATCACGAAGTACTAAGACTTTTGCTTTTCAAAAAAAGAAGTACTTGAAAGTTGAAACCCTTTTTTTCTTGAGCCCTTAACAATGCACCATGAAGAGTACTATTTCAATTTTTTTGCTGCTTCTTTTTTTTTTTTTTTGGGGGGGGGGGGGGGGGGGGGGGGGTGTAGTGGGTGTGGGGTGGCGTTGGTGAGTGCATTCACTAAAAATTAGTGAATGCTTACTCCCTTCACGATCTACCAGCACATATCATGAACTGGATGTGTCTTAATCAGATCTGTGCACCTTATTATTAGAGTTTTTTGTACATCAGGTTTTGATTGTAAATGTAATCAGACTATATTCATATGTGTTTCGTTGGCGAAATTCACAGAATTGTTACCTACAAGGATGGTTGCATACTACATTTATTTCAGCTGAAGAAAGGAATTCAGGTTGTAATCTATGAGTTCTTTGTTTCCTGTGTCGTTGGACAGAGATGTGCTTTACTTTGTGTTCATCTATCTACTGTTTGTATTTATTTAAACTGGGATGCTCTAGGGATGCTGTTGAGTTTGACAACGAGTCTGCATAAGTGTGCGCGTGTGGATGTGTATTAGAGCAAGAGAAGAAAGTGAAGGGTCTGCAATGGGGGATGGCATTGATGGTGACTTTACCTTGTCTGCAGGTTTGGGATTTCCGCTGGAATGTTGCCAGCACTGGAATGGAAAGAAACTTCCAGTGGTTCCTCAATTATATCTCTGTCTTTTCTTTGTGGCCGACTTATGTACATTTCATCAAGACTACTGAGTAGTTTGATGACTATCAATTCTGAGCAAATTTAATTTGTCACTCTACCACTTAAACTGCTCCTGTTCTGGTTGGCAGTATTATATTGACTGAATTTATGTGGAAGTTTGATTTAGTATTACTGTTACTATTGTGGTTTTAACAATTCATTTGTGACTTCAACACTATCTAGCATTAGTTATTATGGTGGAATATAGCTCAGCTTTTGTACATTGATCCATTTTGTTGGATTATTATTCTTAATTGGAACTAGATTTGGTGAAATCTTTGCAAGCAAGTGATTGATTTGTCCTTAAATGCCTGACTTATTCATTGTTTATATAGCCGCCTTGCCATGTAAGATTGTGAACATTTATTTTTCAATTTGATGAATTTTTTTCCTTCGTCACATGGAGTTTACTGTACTGCTGCATTTCTCACGTGTGCAACCATGCATTAAGGACCTTGACTTTAGGATCCGATGATACTGCAATTTCATTTTCTGTAAGTTGAACGTTCTTTTTTGTTCTGTATTTTTCTTTCATGGCTACCTTGCTGAAAGGCTGTAAGGGAAACCCTTTAGGCCATGTTCCAACAGTGGCTTACTATTGCATTGCATGTGTTCTTTTTAGGCCATGTGAGAACTTGTGGTTGGACAGAACACTGGCAAAAAGAAAAAAGTGTTTTACCTTTAGACTCCATATACTAGTCAGAGTATGACAAAGAAACTTGTTAGCAGATGGTCAAAATCATAGCTTCAATGGCCCATTTGGGAGGGAATTCTTCAAATTCTTGATACTTGACCAAAGTGGGGGAAAAGAAAAGAAAAGTATGTAGAAACATACAAAATTGTAAAGCACCTACTCCCCTTGTATAGCTGGCTATAGGGAAAAGTTATTCAACCAATTCTTTAACTACCAATTTGGGGGTAGGATAACCAAAGCTACAGTCCACCATCTCTTAATTTTGATCTTAGCACCTTCAATTTTTCGGCCATTAAAGGGATCTATAAATGGAGAAAAATAAAAACTTTAAGACTGGATTTGAACTTTGAAGCAAGACAAAGGGAAATTGATTTGTAACAAGACAAGAGTAAAGGGAGAGAAGCAGGGTGAGGGAAAATGGGATACTTTATTTAGTCACATTAATTTTGTTTCCTTGTTTCATTAATATTTTAATAATAGAGTTGTTAGCTTATGCTAAAATGATAATATAATAAATCAGGAGAAGATTTGAAGTAATAACAACTAGATTAGGTGCAGCTGGTTGTGGTTCATTAGTTATACAGATAATGAAGTTGCTCATGTTTTACCCCACCAAGGATCTAAGCAGAGGGATTAACAAATCAAGTGTTCTTCGGCATAAACAAGAACCCAAAAAGGGGTTTAATTATGTTTATATGGGGTTGGGGTCCAGTGCTAATCATTGGCTAACATGATTATATGCTCCCCTGTGATGGAAGGTCAAGATCATGATACAGCTGATTGATGACGGCTTCTCCCCATGGCATCCCAACTACAACCGAGAGTTTTTTTCACCTGTTGGGGACAGGCAGGGTCATGATATAAACTGATACATAACCCTGTCACGCAACTGCGGTAATGATTCAAATCAAGAATCTGATGCAAGTTGGGGTTTAGTTTAAAGCCACTATCTTATGCAAATTAATAAGCAATACAAGTATAATTCAGTTTCATATGCTTAAATGACAAGCAATGACTTAATCTATAGCTAAACGAAATCTTCTAAAGGTATAATTAATACTAGGATTTGATCCCGACCAATCAACTTTTCTACAGACATGGAAAGGATGGAAAACTAGATATAAAGAAACTACAGTTTGTTTTTCTGAAGGAATGCTAGATCCATGGAATCTATGAAATCTAAAAGGGCTGTTGAAAATCTTGCATATGAGGAACATGTTGTAAGGTTTATTGGGAACAAAAGTATGGACTTAAACTACATAATCACCGAACCCATGAACTGTTTCTCCATTTGATCCCGAACCCTCTCCTTCTTTTTTAGACCAATCATTGGTATCATGAAGGAATAATTGGTGGAAGGCATATTTACCTATAAAAGTAGCAGATGAGCACAACATAAAATATTTGTCTTCCACCTCTTTCGTGAAAGGATTATGGGTCCATCTCCTAAAACTCTCTCTCTCTACCATAATATAATAGTATGTCCTCAATAATGCTGCTCATGGATATCTGAAACCCTTTATTAACAATCTTTTAGACTCAAATATACTAATTAATTAATTTGTAGCTTTCTTTAACTTTTCATTTGTTATTCTTTTTGGGTTAGACAGTCTGCAATTGAAGGGTAGCTTTTTGGATTGGGACAAGCTTTGATTTACATGTCTAGAGGCAAAGTTTGGGACACTGACAACAAGGAAACCTCACCTAATATGGGAATTAAGCCCTTAATCAGGAACTTATGTGACATCCAGTCTGCAAATGACTCTGTAGCCTGAGGCCCTCTCCCAAAGAAACAAATTTCTATTAAGGGAAAGGAATCTGAATGTGGCATGGGTTTAGGTGATGACAGGGAATGGATGTTGACCCATCAACAAAGGGGATAATACCAAACAAATTCATCTCAAGATCAAGGATTTAATATTCAAGTGGGTTTTGCTTGTTGATGAGTATTCTATTGTTTTGGTTGAAATGGCATGAGCAGAACATTAAAGAAACAAATACTATTACTTATATTATTATAAAATAAAATGAGACACTCTCTCTCAAGGGACCTTTAGTTGTCAAAAGTAAACTCATATCTCCCCTTCCCCTTTTGAGATGTATACTATAAAGATCAAGAAAACCACCCCCTTTTTTATAAACTTTCTCCTTTTTTGATACTCTTTTTCTTTTTACCACCCCTTTTTTATTATGAAAGAAAAGAAAACCTTTTGTCATCTAATATTCAATGTTGAATGCATTGTTATCCATTTATTTTATTTGTCTTCCTTCTGCGATGAGTACTTTGCAGCCCGAAGAGGCCCCGAAAAAGGACCAATGAAAAAACACAGGCGGTTACAAAGAGAGAGAGAGTGGAGTAGGAGTCAGTGATTCTAGTGGGTTCCTGCCAGAGACCCCACTGCCTATTTTATACACATTTTTGTAGTTTTTTGTTTGTTTGTTTGAATTTTTATTCTTATTTTTTAATTAAACTCAAAGCCCCACACAAGAAGACAGAACTCAAAGAGAGGGTCTGGCCCTAAGGGACAGGTCTGCAAGGCCAAGATTTTGTGTACCATGAGAAAAGAGTTTCAAAATCTGATACAAATATTTACACTCTAGAAGAGAAGGTGTTGTATTAAAGCAAAAAGCTCCAAAAAAAAAAAGAAGAGCAGACTAATCAATCAGGTTGGTTTCTTCGCATAGAAGTAGAGATAGACAGCAGGAGAAAGAGACACCCATGAAGGATCAAAAGTTGCAAAGAGAGAAGAGATATATCTGAGAAAAAGACTGGACCCTCTTTGTTTCTTTTTAGATTCACTTTGACAAGAAAGCTTTGATCTTTTGTCTCTCTGCACTCTTTCTCTCTCTCTCTCTCTCTCTCTCTCTTTCGTTCTCTCTTCGTGCCTCTTCTTCTCTTGGCAGGGTTGCTCCCAAGCCAAAAAAAACTTTAGCTCTTAAAACTCATAGCCGAGGTAAACATATAGAAACTCTTGAGAATGGTTGCTTCCTCTGTTTTTTCCTGGAGCAGAAACAGTTTTCTGTCTTTTCAAGACAATGTTTTTAATTTTTCTGCAACATATTTTTATTTTCAGCTGCTTCTGGTTTGGAGAATGGTCTAAAGAACAAGTCTTGCATGGCGAACCATAGAGTTGGAGAGACAGGTTTATCAGACTCAGGACCTTCAAATCACCATCACCATATTCCTTATGCAGTTCTTCATGGAATGAATGCTCCTACAAGTTTTATGTATGTTTCAATAGTTCCACATACAGCCATCAGCTTTCAAGTTCTCCTACTCTTTTAATTTTTTTTTTCAAAATTTGATCCTTTTAATTTGTTTTATTGTTCTGCTCATTGATGAGCTGTAAATTTTTGTCTGTCAGCCATCAAGAAGGATCTGCGTTTGATTTTGGAGAGCTAGAAGAAGCAATTGTGCTGCAAGGAGTGAAAATTAGAAATGATGAGGCTAAAGGACGTACGTATGCTCCTTTCCTCTCCTATCATTCACTTATTTTCTGACGTTTGTTAAGCTTAACCAACTCTCCTACAGCTCAAAGAGAGAGAAAAGAGAGTTTTGAATATGTCTAGAGGGGAAAAGTAAGGGGGGGTGGGAGGGTGGGGTTACCATTTCCAATACAGTAATGATACTGAGGCAAGACACTTGAATGGCATGAGGCTACAAACATAGAAATCTGACCTGCTTAGCATGATTTTACTGACTCCATAACTGTACAAAAGAGAAAAGGCAGGCAGATCATTAGGTTGCTTCAACCTCTTTGGCTTTGATATCATATATCGTTGAAAAATCTTGCTTGTCTTTATTTTGGATGATCCTCTGAGATTTTGCTTTTGTGATTCTCTGCAGCTTTATTCACAACAGGCAGACCTGCAGCTACTCTGGAGATGTTCCCTTCTTGGCCAATTAGATTTCAGCAAACCCCAAGAGTAGTTTCCTCACCTCTTTTTCTCCCATTGTTTGACCATGTCTTCCGATACAAGGAGCAGTACTTGATTTTTGGATAATATATAGAAACGTGCTTGACGGTGGACCAGTATTTTGTTTTCAGTTTCATTTGTAAATATAAGAGAAGAGGTTTCCTATATTCAAAGAGTTGACAAACTTATGGTTTTGCAGTGTTTCTTTAATGCTGTTTAAATGAGTTCCTTGAGGTGATTCTTGATCATTTTTGGGATTATTCTATTAATTCCTGTCTGTGAACTTTTGCTCAATCCAGGGAAGTTCAAAGTCGGGAGGGGAAAGCACAGACTCAGGATCAGCAGTGAATACTCTCTCAAGCAAAACTGAGAACCAGCTGGAACCAGAATCTCCTATCAGCAAAAAGGCATCTTCTTCAGATCATCAGGCTTTTGACCAGAAGCCTCTGCAGCACCAACAGCATCTACAGCAACACCAGCAGCAGCAGCAACAACGATTAGAGATGGCAAGTGATACCTCAAGAACAGGAATATCACAGAATCAATCAGCCAAACCAACACAAGAAAAGGTCTTTAAACTACAGTTACATGCTTAATAATTAATCTCCCCAGTTCTCTCTCTCTCGTACACTCTCCTTCCCTATCCCAACAACTCAGGAAAAAGTTGGTATCATTTTTGTTATTATTACTGTTCTGATCCTTCTCTCTTTCTTTCTTTCTTTCTCTCTCTCTCTCTGAGCATATCTTTATACACAAAGACACAGATCCCAACAACCTACAGAAAATCAAAGGAGACAGAGTTTTTCTGATTCCTGAACGATTTTCTGATGAATGTCTGACATGAAGAGAGGGAGAGAGAGAGAGAGAGAGAGAGAGAGAGAAAGAGCTGTACACATTGAAAAGCAAAGAGAGAATCTGCACAATATTGTTACTGCCACTCTTTCTTCTCTTCAAAACTATGACCCCACTTTACTCAATCCCTATAACTCACAGATAAACTTCTTGTTTTTATCCTTTAAAAACCAGTTTTGGAATTAGAAAACCCCCAAATCTACACCCACGACCACAAGACAAACCTAAAACGATGGCAGATTTTGATGATTTTTGCTACCCTTACCATGTTCATGATTACCTGTTACAAGAACAAGAGTCACATCACCATCAGCAATCAGCAACTCTTCCCAGAAATTTTGTGAGATCTCTCTAATCATTATATTCTGTTCTTCCAAAAATTCTAAGAGTACTAATTATTAGCATCTTCAATATTCTTATTTCTTCACTATATTTATAGTTTTTTTTTTAAAAAAAACTAACATTCTGGTTTTAACTGCCCAAGCTATCATTAGTTTTACTGTTAGTAAAAAAACTGAAGCAAATAAAATAAACTTTTTTAATATTTCCCTTTTTTTTTCTGGTTCCCCAGCCTACCAAACTGCCAAATGCTCTCATTTTCGTGACCAACTTCTTGTCTGTGCTTGATAAGAATCTTTTAAATCACCAACCACTGCATGCTTTTTTTTTTTTTCTCTCTTTTTATCCCTTTCTTCGTTTATTATATCAAATATCAAATGGGTATATACTTCCCCTCATTGTACATCTCTTAATACATACACTTTTTTATAATGTTGCAGAGAAGAGGTTCAACTTCTGAGAAACAGCTTGATGCTAAGGTAAAAATAACAAAACCCAACTCTTTGTTCTTTGGGTACTTTATGAATTTTTTTGAGTTAAATCTGTTTTTTACAATTGTTTTCAGACACTGAGACGTTTAGCTCAAAACAGAGAAGCTGCAAGGAAAAGCCGTCTTAGGAAAAAGGTAACATAAAACCATTACATGCGAGAACACTTTTGCATGTAGTTTCTAGCTTACGTATCTGTAACTGAAGCCAAAGCTTCTTTTTTGTTTTTCTTTTTAATGTCTAAACAGGCATATGTGCAGCAACTAGAAACAAGTAGAATAAAGCTAACTCAACTTGAGCAAGATCTTCAGAGAGCACGATCTCAGGTTTCTTCTGTCTCTTCCTTTCTTTCCCTTTAGAGAAAATAAAGTTTATTGGCAAGTAAAATATTTTTCTTTTAGCCTTTTATTGGTGGGGGCTTTATTTTTGCTTCTGTTTTTTTAATATTAATGTGCTTTTGACTTTCGGATTTCGTGTAATAGGGAGTATTCTTGGGAGGTTGTTCTGCTACAGTTGGAAATATCAGCTCTGGTAAGTTATAAGAAAAAGAATTAATGTTGGACTTACTATTAGATTTTAAAGGCCATTGAAAACTTGGAAAGAAGAACCTTTTTGTTAATATTCCTTGTTTAAAATGAAAAAGTTGCCTAGTTAAACACCTGCCTAGGTTAATTTTTTCCAATTTGATGATTGCTACTTGAACATTGACCCATAGTTTTTTTCCATTTCCTGAAGCTTTTAGTCAATTTTGGAGGATTTTTAAAGAATTTTGACCAACCTCAGTATGCAAATTCTTCCCCACTTATTATAAAGGTTGTTTAGCCTTTTCCTAACATTAAAGTTAACCCCAATAGTAATTATATGAATTATTGATCCATGGTATATGACTTTTTCCACTTTCAGCAAATCAAGACATGCCTCTTTATTTGTTTCCCGTCCTTAGAAAATACCATTGAACTTTATATTAAGATTACTAGTGTATCAATTGGTCGACTGGATTTAAAATATTCATACGACTATGTAGTTACTGGGATCATGCTTTAGTTCAATATTATCACTATTGTTGTTGTCTATTCGTCCAGGGGCTGCAATATTTGACATGGAATATTCAAGATGGTTAGAAGATGATCAGAGGCACATGTCCGAGCTAAGAACAGGATTGCATGCCCACCTCTCCGACAGTGACCTTCGAGTGATTGTAGAGGGCTACATTTCTCATTATGATGAGATTTTCCGGTTGAAGGGAGTGGCTGCAAAAACTGATGTTTTCCATCTTATAACTGGGATGTGGACGACGCAGGCGGAGCGCTGCTTCCTTTGGATGGGCGGTTTTAGGCCCTCCGAGCTCATCAAGGTTTGAAATATCTAAGTGACAATTTCCCTTTTATGTCATAGAGCAAGTAGTACATTAAGACAACAGCAAGCCTGCTGAATATGTTGAGTCATGTCGAAAGGAGGGGGTGAAAGAAAGGAAAACATGTGGTCCCTTTTAGCAATTTCAGAAAAGACCAAGCTGATATTGCCTAGGAGGGTAGTTTACTGAACTGAATATTCCCTTCTTAAGAACACCTTTTGCTTTAAAAGTGAGTTTGACAACCTGGAAATGCCCTTAAACCCAGGAGGTGTCCTTTTCTTATGAGTTTTACTTAGCAACTTTACAATATTTTTCACATAAACTTTCCTTATCAGCTAACTATTATAGGTAGTTACTTTTTGCTCCTGAACTTGAGGAAAAATTTCATCTTCAAGAATTAAAAAGGGACTAAAATGACTATTTCCAGTGGCAGTTTCATCTTTAAACTACTTCTGATTCTTTCCTTTCTTTTTTTTTTGGGTTTTATCATTGGTCAGATGTTAATATCACAATTAGACCCGTTAACAGAACAGCAAGTGATGGGGATTTACAGCCTCCAGCATTCTTCACAACAGGCAGAAGAGGCACTCACCCAAGGCCTGGAACAGCTCCAGCAGTCTCTAATTGACACTGTTGCTGGCGGGCCAGGCATTGATGCAATGCAACAAATGGCTGTTGCCTTGGGCAAGCTTGCCAATCTTGAAGGCTTTGTTCGCCAGGTAATTAACCTTCAGTAGTTGACACCTGCATGTCTACCTCAAATGCTATCAAAAGGTTCTTACAATACTTCCACCTATCAAAAAACATATCAGTTCAATTCTCAACTCCAATTTATTCCTTTTTTCTAAATTGGGTTGCTTGGATTATAAGCATTCAAAAGCTTAGAATTACACATTGACCAATGCTTTTTGTCAAAATTGTTGGAAGAAAGAAGTTTTACATAGAATGCAGTGCACCACATCATTTGATCATGACAAATAGAGCTAACTCAACTGAAAAATAATATTTTCTGATACCATTTTTAGGTAGATACCATATTTCATGCACTATATATATAAATATATATATGGGTGAAAAATAAGAATTATATTTCTGTTCAGACACTGATTAACAGGTAGTTCAAATGTTCCTTTCTAGTCCATTTCATTTTATTCTTTATATATATATGTCTTTCTTGTTTTGCGCCGCAATTTTATGCTATACCGCCAAGGTAAAGAGTCCCATTAATTGCTTACACTTTGTTTTCATCTTGATTTAACAATTCAAATTTGACTTTTCCTAGATATTAAAAAAAATTAAAGTAAAAATCATATGAAAAATAACTCTAGTCATTAAAATATGCTACTAGGCGTGCTGCTTATCAATCCTGGAATCTGATAATGTTTGTTTTATTCGTTGGAATACAGATATCTGGCCTTAAGGTTGTTCATTATCATGGATTTCGTCTTTGACCATTAATGTTATCGGGATATCATTATCACATCTTAGTCATCAACTTTGAAATATGATTTTTACGTATTTTTATACAGCCTAATCACGCGTGCCACGTGTACGGTGATGCCTTGTTTCTATTTGGTTTATCAATAATCATTTTATGGGGAATATATATATATATTGCTTTACCTGTAAGAAGTCCATTTGCAATGTTGAATGCTATGGCTTTGATGGGGTATTTTTATCTAAAACCATTTCCATCAAAAGGTGGTTTGATAGTGATATGTGTTGAAATATAAAAGCCAACCTTAGCTTGAACAGTCAATGGAAAGTTGTGATTGATTATTTTAATGAGTGATTGAAAAATTGAAATGGACCCAATCCTAAGACAAAGACAAGTTACATGAGTTTCAACATTCCAACCCTTCGAAATATATATATGTATATATTGTGGTAAGCCATGTATATCCATCCATGTGCCAATGCAAATTAGGAACTCACTTCAGTTTCTAATATGGTGGTTGTGTTTGTCTTGGGTGGTTAACCTTATTCCCAACCCCTTTTTCCATTTCATTTGATTTGACAAATTAAATGACCTTTGTGTTTGTAATGTAGGCTGATAATCTAAGACAGCAAACTCTTCACCAGCTGCCTCGGATATTGACTGTTAGACAGGCAGCAAGGTGTTTTTTGGTGATCGGCGAGTACTATGGGCGATTACGAGCACTTAGTTCTCTTTGGGCGTCCCGTCCCCGAGAGTAAGATTTTTACTATTTGATATATATATATATATATATATATATATACACACACACGCACGCACACGCACATAGAAGTTAAAACCCTAATGGAAAAATTAAAAAAAAAAATGGTCCATAAACCATGTTTTTCTAATTAGTTGTTGTGTCTTCCTTTTGAACAAATTAGAACATTCCTTTGGGGGCTGTCCCTTGTCAAATTCGTGATTTGGAATCTAGACAAAGATCATGGACATGGGTGGCTATTTATCTTTTAGGAGTAGTCATCAGCTCAGCTAGAAATTTACTCAAAAAACATGCCAACCTTAATCATGATTAATTTCTCTTCTTGGAGGCATATATTATTTTCCGTCACACCTCAAAATCATTCATCTTTCTTTCTTATATATTATCTACGTATGTTAATACATTTCATATACGGGTCAATTAAGTCTGCATGGTAACCAAAATTTTATTTATTCTATGATTATTAGGTCCTTGATGAGTGATGATCACTCATGCCAAACAACAACAGACTTGCATATGGTGCAACCATCACAGAATCATTTCTCAAACTTTTGATAAAAAGAAAGAATCCCACTAGCCAGCCTGATCAGCAATCACAAATCCTGTATTTTCACAGCCATGCAAATTGGATTTCCCATCATCAAGCTACTTTAGAGGAGATAGGCCCTTTCTTTTTCTGTTCTTTTTTTTTTTTTTTTATCTCTTTGATTATTAAGTTATCCTTGTAAATGAAAAATCAATTTTAATGTGCAATGAAGGGAGGAGCTTCTCTCTTTTCTTGAAAGAAATTAAATTAAGAGATCATCATGAACAATGAAAGTTGAAAGTGTGAGGTATACATATATAATTATATATATATATATTTATATAATGAGTCAGTTGTCAACATTGACTCTAGTGGCTCTTGAATGGTGTAGAAGGCTTTTAAAAATAAAAAATAAATAAAAACAAAAGGGTGGAGAGAGAAAGAGACTGAAACCATTGTCTTCTTGTAATAAGTTTAATATTATTTATTAAAAAAAATAAAAAGAAAATGGTGGGAAAGAGAGGGAAATGTGGGTTGTTTGTTTCTTTCATTAAAAGAAAGTGGTTGTGAAGGAGAGAAGGGTGAGTATTTTCCATATTTCTAAAGGGTAGAAACGACAAGAGAGGAGAGAAGAATATAGATGGAAGACACTGTCGTTTCCTTGAATAAAATTTGCTGAGGAAAAGAGACACAAAAGTGGGTTTCTTTCCATTGTATATATAGCTCTGTATAATGCCCTAATACATATATATATATATATATATATGCATTTATTTCAAGTGGTTGTGAGAGGGTTTTCTAATGGAGAAAAAGACAGTGAAAATTAATTAAAATGGAGAGAGAGAGAGGGATTTTGTTTCCTTTAGCGTAAAAAACATGTAGCAACTTGAATGAATGGTGGACAAAAGAGATTGGGTTAATTGCAACTTAAATTATATTATACAAATTAAGTTGTACAGTTTTAATTCAGGCATGAAACTGAAACCTGTTGCCTTCTGCATCTTTACAATTACGTTATGTCTCTGAAAAGACATGTAATGTATGAAGATAAAAGCTGCAGACTACTCTTGCTATGCTCTATGTTGTAGAATTAGTATAGTGCACTAGGGTAAGAAAGACAGTACAACCTCCCTTTCTGAAGGAAGAGAAAAGGAGACAACAGTTTGAATAGGATGCCTCTGTTGAAGAATCAATGGCAGAACCATCGAAACCCATTAGAACAGTACAAATTAGGGTTTTTTTTTTTGGTTTATGTTTCAGAAATAAATAAATAAAGAAAAGAGAGCATGCATGGTGGTGCATGTGTCTGAATGTCTGCCATTCTCATCACACGTGTTGGATTGACAGCTTAATGGAGCTTTTGGCCTTCATTATTTTTGGGTCAATCAAAAATATTTTAAACCCAAATCAATGTCATGAAGAAAAATTATATGATTAAGAGTTGTTGGCATGCAAGTTTTCCAAACCTTTTGTTGCTTGTCGCCAACTTTTTAAGGCATGATATGATCCTCAAGATACCAGATCATCATATGGCTAAGGTTATACTATTAATATATATTATTATGTAGGCTCTACCACATGGTAGATGCCTGCTGAAATATGGTGCCTAAGGAAAATTAATGGTAAAGTAAGTGACAATATTATTGTCCCAAGTTGTGTTTCAGTTTATTATAAAAAAATGATAATTGTATTTTATTTTGTTCGGACGTATACAAGATCATATAATAATGTTAAGCAAATTAATTATTTGCATTTTCTTGTCTAACAATAACATTGTACATATAATTAATTCAAATTGGTTTCCTCGAGTTTATTGAAAATTTTTCTAGCTCTTATATTTATATGTTATTGTAGAAGTGAAGTAAGAAATAACAAATATATAATCAAATTGAAGGTATCAATTAATTAATTTAAGGGATAAATTCTTTTTCATAACAGTTGTAATATAATTTTACTATTTAGTATCATATCTTCATAAATAAAAAAATAAGTTTAAAAATGTAGATGTGGGATCCTTAAAATTTAATATGGTAACATCAATTTTGTTTTGTTGTTTATGGTGGAGACTCTCTCAACTTTTGGATATCCATCAAACAGGATATATATATATATAGATAAATAGATAGATAGATAGATTAAAAAATCAAAAGAAAGAGGGGTGGGAAAAGTAATACATATGGCTCAATATCAGCATGCTTTATGCTAAATCCCGACCAAATAATATATTAGCGGCATAACTTCAATGCATACGTCTTTTTAGGATTAGGTTTTAATATTCCCATCAAAGCCTATTAAATGCTGCTTCTGTCATTACTTTTTGGTATAAATAGTGATCATAACTCGTTAATTACTTTTTCACTTTATTTTATTTTAAAAATGTATTTTTATATATTTATAAATATCGAATGACGTCTAAGGTTCAAATAAATCTTCATTCCATAAAAAAAAAACCTAAAATTGATATATGATTTAACATGAATATGTCTTTAATCGGTAACGGAGCTAAAGTGAAGGTGGAGAGAAACAGTCGATGATTTTTTATTTTTTATTATTATATGTATAAAATTTGAAATATATAAATTTATGATCTTGTATAATTATCCTTTAATCACAATTTATGTAAAATTTTGAGTTGCGTCACTGTCTCTAATTATGCTATCATTAATAGTTATGGATGAAACTTTTGATTAACACAAATTTTTTTTTTAAAAGAAAGTTGGTGAAATTTTGGATTAAAAGTGATGAGTTAGTCAATGATTTTATATATTGAATATAAAAGCTATATAGTTTTGGTTGACCAGAACATTGTTAATCATATACTTAAAGATTATAATAATAAGGTTTCAGCTTTGCAGAAGAGCTTGAACCATTCATAGACGGATTTGTGTTAAGTAATTCCATTTTAAAATTGGAGCTTATTTGGCATTGACCAAAATGATTGCTGAACTTCCCCTGACCTTTCATAAATAAAATAATGAGTAAGAGGCAGACATATACATATATATATATATATATAAAGGAAAGAATCAAGAATTTTCAGCTGATCATTTATATTATTATCCTTCAAGCTTTGTTTTAGGACAGTAAACTATATCTAGAGAAAGACAGAGAACCAATTCTGGATTGAGTAACCAGAACATTGTTTTCCCCTGAAAGATCGGTTGTACTGCAGTCCTTCACCTACCCTGACAGGAGGAGATGTTCAGCAAACTTTTAGCATGGACGTTCTATGTCAAAAACCCAAAACCAAATCCTGGTCAAGTGTCTTTGCTCTTTACTACAATCTGAAGATTTGGGCCCTATTTGGGGGGTCCTAAATGCTCACTGGGGACATTAATATCAGATATGAGGGACAGCCCATTTTCAATGACCAAGGCGGGCTGGCCTAATTATAAGAATACTAGGACATCATGCAACTAGTATACAAGACGAAGAACTCATCAGGGAAAGGTATATGACTTAAAGTTTGCTATCGTTTATTAGGGCTTTCAATGATACACATGGACTAACCGATGGCAGTAAGCTTGAGAATTCTGCTCAAAGGGAAGTGAAATAATTGCTTCTAGTAAATTTCATTGGATCAAGCAAACAAAATTCTTCCATTACATAACATATGATATGTACAGAAAAATGAATCATAATTACACTTCTGTGATCAGATTGCACCAGACAGGCTGGTAATTAGTAACCTAACCGGCCACAGCAAAGGGCAGGGATTTCAAAATGCAAATTTCAAGTCCGAGAGGTCATCCATTGGTATTTCTAAACCTATGGAATCATGGTCTTGCAAGCCATCCTCATCAAAGTTTAGCCAGGAACTCAGATCTTGGGGCCCACCGAGGTCATTGGAAGCACCCAAGTCTTCCATTGTATCCAACTCGTTTAGTTGCAAGTTTGGAAAATCAATGGGTTCATCTGCTTCTTTAGATGAATTCCGATAAATGTTACTAGGAGATGATAACCTCACTTCTCTTTCAGTCACGTTGCCAGCATTAGCCAAAGGCTTACTAGATCCACGGGCAGGCAGCAACGGTTCTGAAAGCCTGCCATTATATCCATGATTATTCTTTTGCTTGGGCTTTGTTTTCGTTTTCCTGTCACCCTTGGAACCGTCCAATGATGTCCGACCAGCTCCAGATACAGAACTATTCCTTAAATTATCTCTGCTTTGATCCCTATCTCTTTCACTTCTCTTTCCCCTTACTCCACCAACAGTGCCATCAAGAGTTGACGTTACCCTAGAAGAAGCACTACCAACAACATCATCAATTAGTACTTCCCTCTTCCTCCCTTTGTTTAACATAGATCCATACTTGGAAACAGCATGTTCAGATGAGTGAACAGATGGAAGAGCATCTGAAGAATCATACCTCTCAAAAGTACTAGAAACAGCACCTGAGGCAGAAGTCAAAATGAACATGAATAAGCCGCTTAAGAATTAAATGAGACATGATAAAATTAATTAATATTTTACTTTCTAATTTTTCCTACCCTTAAAACAATAAAGCTCCCAAATTCTAAATAGATCCAAAATGCATAACCTAGTAGAGTATACTATAGGGACATAATACAATCATGAGAAGAGAATGTAGAAATATAGATTGCATACCTGAGCCCCTGGCTTCTGCTTGATGGTTTGAAGTTTCATTACAAGTATTACTAGCAGTTCCAGAGCCAATACAATCAACAGATTTTGCTTCATTGCTGCATGGAGGTACAGAAAACATGACATCTTGCAATGTGGGTTCGCTAAAGCAACTATTGCCTGTCTCTTCATATTTTCGACATCTATCAAGAGTTCGCTTGACAAAAGCCAATGCAACATGTTTTGAAACCTTACGAACTGCACTTTTTGATGAATTACTCCCACGACATGCCTGCATAAATTGTTTGTAGAAACTCGATCAATTATACCATACTAAACAAGCTAAATACATGGCAATGTCAAATAGATGTTGACAGTTTTTGCCTAAAAGCACATAGCTTGTATGCTTTCCATAAAAACCTAGTTTCCTAGCTACTTAATAAAACATTTGCCAAAATGTTATCAACATGTTGACAATTATCACACTTAACAACCCTGCACTCCTTTTAATAATCAAAGAAACTTGTAAAATCCAATCCAGACCAGAAAATAATATTATACGAAACAAGGAAGGCAAAGAATTAAATCTCAACAGCTCTAAGTAAATATTTCAAACAAAATTGCACCAGGAAATCTGAGAATTACCAAACGTTTTTTATAAGCCATCTGGATTAATTGGTCCATTGCAACACGCTCAATGTTCCTGCAAATTAAACACATTATTCTAAGTTGAAGCATCACTCATAAGGTTATTAACAACATTAGAAGATCAACTATTTATCCCACCTTCTTTCTACATCTCTCCCATTCTGAATGGCTTTATCAATCTTTCCCAACTTTTTCTTCTTTTTCCGAATCTACATATTGATAAACAAAGTTTTCAAACATACTGAAAATTGCAATTTAAAAGCAAAAGCCTGCTATATAAGATTTTTATACGTAACTATCCAATATCAAAACAAAGAGATCTTTTGGCACAAAGACAGAGATCATGGGAAGAGAAAATCAAAGAAAGTAAATTGCAACAAGGTTATTGTCAAAATATGCTCAAATAATCCAAGTTGCATATATCTGTGAAAACTGATAAAAGTTATGAAGAGCAACCTGTTGATAAAGACGTTCATTAAGTTCAACAACTCTCTGATTTATTGCTTCCTCTCCCTCTGCCAAATCAGGCTGCAAAAAGGCAAAGGCAAAAATATATAAATAAATAAAAGGAAAATCATATAAGATAGCAGCACAAAGACATTTAATACCCACATAGAGAAGTAAAAGAAATCTTCAAAATAACTGACAGAAAAGATATCAATTTTGCACTCCTGGACTGAAACTCATAAGGGAAGTTATGTACAATTAATCAATCAGTCAAAGAATGAAAGAAAACTCACCAAAGTCTCTGGATAAAGACCAATACTGTGTAACTCCAGCAAAAGCTTATCATCCATACACAAGAACTGATATTGGCAGTCAGAAGAAATACCAGAAACATTCATTTCCTTAGGTTGGAGCTGACCCAGGTCAGTTGAACATATTTCGCTCACAGGCCCCATATCCGAATGTGAAAAATCATCATCTCCCAACCACCGTTCACTACTATGTAATGAATTAGACATGCTGGAGTTCCTAAATGTGTTAGATGCAACACTCACATCACAAGAGAGTCTGTCTAACAGAGAGTTCTTCTGACATTGAAAATCTGCATTCGACTCAACTTCAAATTCCATCCTGTCCCTATCTTTAGATTCAGCATCCATCTGGTTGCATGAACCACAATGGGAATCATCACTTGCATAGTGCAGGGACATATTCTTTGCTTCAATGTGGTGGTAAATTTCTTCACTTTCATCTTCTTCAATCAAAGCAGAAAGAACCCTTTGATATAAAGGAGTAACCTTGTCCAACTTTTTTATATCAAATCTTCCACTTGAAGCATTAGTTTTGGCCATTTCTTCAACAGAATTAGGAGCATCCTTCTGCAGCACAACACCCTGAGGAAATTGCAGGACATATCAATATTTGCCAACAAAGTTTGACTAAATTTCCAGTTAATTTTCTGTTTCTTAAGATTTAACATAACAGTACTTGGCAGTTTATAGCCAATAAAAAGAGATTTGGTCTTAGTGGAAGATACATAAAGTGATGGACTTTACCAGAACATTATATCCATCGCCAAACATTTGTGACAAACTCTCGTCAAGCTCTTCTGCCAAACTTAGCTGATCCAACATCAAAATAGAAGATCAGGAAATTGCGATTAACTAAACCCCAAGGTATTAATAAATCATACATCTGTTAGTACCCGTATAGTACCTGTTGTGTAAGGTAAGATGTGTCCTCTGAACTAACAGAATTAAAAATAGATCCCATTTTCTTCCAAAATGGACCAGAACAAGCAAGACCTACAGAAACAAGTAACAGATTAAGAATATATACCACAATAAATGCTCAATTCTCAAAACGTTCTTTTTCTTTTTTTTTTTTTTTGGGAGGGTGGGCGGTTGGGGGATATCATTGAAGAGAGAGAAATACGTACTGCCAGCATTACGAGCAGAACTGGCAGCTGCAAATAGTTCCTCATGATCATCATCAGATTCACCTGAACATGGCATCCCAAACACATTGCCGTTAAGAATACACTCCAGGAACTTTCAGGGATTTTTCAGCAAGTTTAGTAGTTCACAAAAAATGTAGAGGCATATGTATACAGATCGGAGTGATTCTGAAATTCATTCCAATTTAAAAATTAAACAAAAAAAAATAAAGCTCCATTAAAAGAAATATTAATTCCATACAAGCACACACATATAAATTGTTGATAGCTAACCTTAAACCAAGAGCAAAATATTTTTCAAATATCATGTCTGGTCATAGAGATGACATATTAGAGTCATATCATTGATGCACACCTTTAAGATTGAAAACACCCATGCAAAATGATTAGAACATCAGAGATTTCATAGAGCAATCATAGTAACACAATAGAATTGATACTCTTCTAATTCTTGACATAATTTGCAGCCAAAAGACTCATGGGCCTAGTAAATACCTGTAAAATCTGAAGAAACATTATTTAGCATCGACCCAACACGTGTTGAAGCCTTGCGATCTTTCAGCTTTTTGGAAGGTGGACGACCTGTTTTACTGAACCAAAGAAATATGATTCATTTGTCAGATTTCATCAAGACAAATAAACAACTTACTAATAAGAGCCAACGAAAAATATTAAGAACCTTCTATTTTTATCAGAAGCAGATCTCGCAGTTTGAATTGGTTTGGTTGTAGTAAGATTCTCCAACTTCTCCCTCGTTGGATGAACAATTGGTTTTGTCAAGAGTGGTGCACTGCTTCCACTCCTTCCTTGTCTTCGGACTCCATCTCCAATTTCATTAGTAGACATTTGTTTCTTCCTTGTGGGCAATAAGAAAGCCCCAGCTTTTTGAGATGCAGGCAGCGTAACCTCACTACAATCAATTCCTTTCTCTTTTGATTTGCTATCTCCAGCTCCTGATTCTTCACTCTCTGATAACCCAAATGGAGAGGACACATTCTCAGGTTCCCTCTTAATTTTTAGAGTAGCATTATCTATACTGCTGCCAAGCAGTGATCCACCAGTTCCAACAGATGCCCTAGCACCAAAATCAGGTGTTGCAAAGCCTTGAGATGAAATCTGAGCTTCAGCATTAGAGACAGGGGACACTAAATTTGCTCTCCTCGTACGTGAGTTTTTATGTGGTCTCTGACCACCCCACTGGGCCATAGCATGCGACGAGGAACCTGTAGACATTGGACGTTTTTGATTGCTCCCAACACCTAACGCTTGTATCTTATTTAGATTTGGCTGTTCCCAACCCTGCAAAGCTCCAGATGAGAGGTGAACTTTTGAAGATGAGTCTAACACCATGATGGAACCACTTCGTGGTGCCCTAGAAACCTTTCCTTTTAGCATTGTAGTCGGCCCACTTGATTGGTTGTCATCCTGGAGACTTGCCCTGACAAACAGAGCCATTACAGAAATCAATAACCAGTGAGAAGAAAACATTAAAAGAATATCATACACGGCAATTAAATGCAAAATTTGATAGCCATTCACTATGTAAGTTTTCTGCCCACATATTTTCACTACAGACTGCTAGAAATAAAATGAAGGCACATACTTATTATTTGTTTTCGTTAAAACCCTCTGCTCCAGCATAGCTGCACGATCCCGAGGAATAGAGGTACTCTCCAATTCGTTCCTAAGCACTGTACTGGCATCTGAACCAGCAGCTTCAAAAGAACAATCAGACCTGTTGATTCCACTAACTCCAGGGGAAGATTTTGATCTGATGCACGAAAGAACCCATTAACATAAGAGTAAGAGAACATTAATACAGAACAGATTTGACAAACAGCTGAAAATTTGTGGATCAGCATAACTCATAAACTTACAGCCTAAACTTGAAGAAAATAATCAATCCAGTGACAAGACCTTAAGATAGAGGCCGAAAAAATCTTTCTTCATTTTCATCAGAAAATGATAATATCTTATCAAGCATTCAAGAAAGTTATACCAGCAAAGAAGCAGTTATAATCTATATTTATATTACAATTAAAAGCAGGTAAAATAGAAACAACAAAGCAGGATTAAAAATACAAAACAATGCAAGCAGTAAGGTCTGTCAATCCAAAATACAATGCAAGTTCTTAAGCCTGGACATTTGCATGCTTGACTCCGATTTTATTAGTAGTCAAATTTAAGAACCCGCATAAATTTTCTACATACAGAACAAAATTTACAAACTTCCATACCTTATGAATAATGACTGCAATCATCAAATCTATCAGCAATAAATAGTAGAACAGAATGTTTCTTCCTCAATTACTACTAAACTGCCAGTTTGATTGATAACAATGATGAAATGCCCACAGAAAATCAAAAAAGGGCTTTTGTTTACCATGGCAAGCCTCATCAGCAATATATCCAGGATCACATAAAACTCCTAGGCCAAGCCTAAGCCATATTTTTCATACGCAGTTCAAGTCAAAACCTACCATACTCAATGCAGCCATACTAGATAGTATTATTTTCCTTTTAATCAGAACCAGGAAGCAAGTTCAATCCTTAGACAATCACCTGAAACCCTGTGTATCACATGATCGCAACTTTGATTCAGAACTCAGCTTCTGTTGCATAGCTCGTTTTACATCCCGGTCACCAGCAGTAACTCTATTTCCTACAGCTGCAACAGACCGTTTCCTTTTCATCTTTGTTTCCCATCCTTCACCGGACAATCTGCGGATCTTTTCTTCAATTCGAGCAGATCCCCCATCAACAGCTGAAAGCACATCACCATCCTTTTCTATTATTCCCTGCTGCCTTGGATTCAAAGCAGTCCTATTATCAGCCTGGTCTCATAAGAAAGAAAAAAGAAAAAGAGGAAACAAGAAAATAGAATTAACGAAGCATAATATAAAAAAGAGAAAAAGGAAGGTGTGTAATTAAACTAGTTGCTTTCAAGTAACTGGCCTATCTTTTATTCTTCTTTATTTTTTTTTTGCCATAAAATGGAACATTCAATTATGCCTAACAAAAAACTTTGTTCACTGCTGAGCAAAGATCAAATGATTTGTCTTTAAACATTGCCTGGAATTTCACAAAAAAAGTCTTCACGAATGCACGTGAATACTAATTAGGTTGAAACATTAAAACATTCCAGCAATAATAGTGAAATACAAACCCGTAAATCGGCAACTGACGTGCGAACACGTTTGTTTAGCCCCACCCCTTTTGGCCTATCCTCCAACCTTTGGGTCATTATGTCATGAGGGTTTCTATGAATCTGGCTCCCGATCTTTGCAATGTTTACTCCACTTGTTCTCTCACTTGAGATATCACTTCGTTGTTGCTTCTTTGAGTTTAAGGCTTCTCTATACCTCTCCAGTTTAGAAATTGACTCACGCAACTTTTTTACTCTATCCCTGTTAGAAACACAATGCAGATTCAATAACCAAACACTGTCCATGCGACTTATGACTAACAGGCATCAAAATCAAGATCAAATATGCACAATGCACATGTGCAGACAGGAAAAAAAAAAGAAAAGAAAAGAACACCCGTGAGAAAAAGCCTCTGAATTGCAGGCAAGCTATATAACATCTAAATATGACAATCAGCATCAAAATCAAGATAAAATGTGCACAATGTACATGTGCAGACAGAAAAAAAAAAAAAAAAAAAAGAACAACTGTGAGAAAAAGCCTCTGAATTACAGGCAAATTATATAACCTCTATCTATGACAATCGCCTACATTACTCAAGTGGCAAGCCCGTGTGTGAAGACAGGATATCTACATGCATGCAGAGAGAATATATTGCATACGCACCATGATACATGAGCAATGCTTGCATTGTAACTAATCATGTACCATGTTGACTGTTTTTTGCCCATTATGTTTCCAGTGAAAGTACCTATCATCACCGGCTTAACTTTAAAGGTTCCCTTGTCACCAAACAATTACAATGAAAAGTCACTAAACTAACTCATAAACTATACCATAATCCATTAAATATAAACCTTTCCACAAATTTAGCATTATCTGCAGGGAATGGTTGCAATAAAGAAGACAGACATACCTGGCCTTCCTAGAGGCATCTTGAACACTTTCTTTGAAGTTCTTAAGCTCCTCCGTTGCCACTGGAGGGGAAGGTTTAGGATGTGCAACTCCAAAAGTGTGATCCTCCGATGTACTACTTCGAAAAGGAACACCCAGAACCCGGCTTAATTCTCCAGATCGTGTATATTTCTGATTGCCTAATGTAATCGGCTCCAAAGGCAAACACTGAGGCAATGGTGGCATATCCGACGACGATCCTGCATTCCCTCGGCTTAAATTATGCCCACTTAACATTTTTTTCTCTCTCCGTCAATCTCCTCACTTAGAACTTCCAAATCTGTACACATAAACCCAAGACCATTAACCCCAAAAGTCAAGTAACTCACTTCTCTTCCTCCTAATAAACTGACACCTTACATATTGTTCAGTTCTTGCCTTTTGCATTAGGATTTGAAAGCTTAAAAATTAAAAGCATAATTTTTTGGAAAACAAATTGCACAGTTTTACTTTCATCAAGAACTACTACGTTAAAGGAGTGTACCATTTTAGACCTTTATTTTTAAACCAATTATAATTTTCCATTTTACCATTTGCTTTTGCTTTTAGCAACTATTTTAAAAAACAAAAGTAAAAACCACAGAGAGTGTTAGCAAATTGTATCAACTATTCTTCGGACATATCTCTGAACTTAACTAGACATAATTACAAACCTGCATTTTCTCTCATGCAATGTTAAACCTTAACTATTTTCTTCTTCTTCTTCTTCTTTTCCTTTTTGCTAGTTTTTCGAAGACTAAAGCAATAAACTTTGTTGATTTTAAGTCACAAATCAAAATCCCCAATTAAATTCAATTAAATCCACGGAAACGAAAACAATGATCATCAAAAACCCACTAAAAAATCCCCCAAAGGATTCATGAAAAATAATATTGATTTAAATTCATAAATAGGAAACCAAAAAAAATGCAGCTGAAAGCTCAATAATTACCTTTGAACCACCAATTAAAAATAAGAGAGAAATTCAAAATGAAAATTGACAAACGTTTATCTTCCTTCATTACCTCCTCAACCAGGCAAAGAAAGATTTTTAAAAAGAAAATTTTGAAAATTTAAGAAGATAGATAAATAGTAAAAACCCTAACACGAGAACGAGAGAAATCAGAGAAAGAAAGGTTGAAATTGAAGTGACATTAAGGAAAAGGAAAATCAGCTTAGAGAGTTTAAAGATTCAATTACCTGAGAATCAACCAAGTAAAGAGCAGATCAAAATCAGCAAATTTCTTTTTTGGAGAGATCAAAAAAAATAGAAAAGAAAAGCGGGAGCGATTATAATGTAATGCGTATATAAAATAAAATAAAACAAAACAAAATTCCTTTAGCCGTAGACTTAATACGTCGTCACTTTTATTTTCTTTTTTCAATTTTTTAATGTTGCCTTACCGCGTGCACGTGTTGACGTTATGCTTATGCAGGTATTTTTAGAGTAATTACATTTTTTTTTTCAATTGACACCTTTCTATTTTTTTCTCTTAAAAACTGCTTTTTAAGTTTAATTACTTCTGTAAATTAATTTTTATTTAATTAAATACTCAAATAAATTCTTTAACTATATTCAAAAATTTAATTAAGCCCATATTTTTTTATTATATTCAAATAAATCTCCAAACGAGCCGAATAAACTCTTTTTATAAATTATGGATTAACTTTCGTTACTCAGTAATAAATTTGATAATTTTATTATATGTCATCTGCCGCTTAGCATGTTAACATGTCATTTTATTTTATTTATGCAAACTTATATTAATTTTCATATTAAAAAAAAACAACAATCCTTCTCAAAGTGAAATTATTCTTTTTACTTCTTACAAATTTGTTACACCTTTCTTCATACTACCTAAATAAATAATTTGTCAAAACTCTTCTTCCAAAACTCGTAATTATCTCTTATCTCAATAAATAATGGGTAGGGATTTAGAGCAAGAAGATCAACCTTTAAAAAAAGCTCTTCTCTTTTTTATAAATCCGTCCTCTTATCATAATGTTGCTTCACAATTGAAAACTTATTCATGCAATGGTGCGAATAAGAATTTGAAGTCTCGTATTGATGATCAGCATATCCCATATATGGAAAAGAAACATTCTTTTGAAATCAAAACTGAATCTCTCGACATTGAACGAAGCACTATTTGTAATCTCCAACTCAAGGTTGTAAAGATAAAATTTAACCTCCTTTTTTAAATTCATTATGATGAGAAATAGATACAAATTAAAGATGAGTCTCTCAAGTCTGAAGCTGATATTCATCTTGAAGGTGTTATGATCATGAGCAAGATTTGCTACAAAAGGTCTTCTCAATCATCTCCTTAACCCATGACGTTTGGGTTTTTTGTTAAATTCAATTGCTTTTTTTGTTAAAAACCTTTTCCATGCTAAGGACAATCGTGACCAGGACTTAGTTTGAAGCAATTAAATTTTTTTAAATCCCTAATCTAATTATTTTTGAACATGATATTAAGTAAAAAGGAAAAATCCAATCCCTAGTTAGTAAGTTTTAATTCATGTCATCTGGCACGTGGCAAAAAATTTCCAATTGTATAGTTGACTAACCAAAGTTAATCTATAGTTAGTGTAACGAGTTTATTTGACTTAAAATAAAAATTTTAAGATTTATTTAAATACAATAAAAAGATAATGACTTAATTGATTTTTTTTATATAGTTCAAGGGTTAATTTAGGTATTTAGTTTTTCTAATTTAACAAAGACCTTTTAATTTCAAATTAATTGAATTATTCTTATATTTTCATATGAATTTTAAAAAAATGATTATTGTAATTTTGAGACATAAAACTTTAAAAAAATTCTACATTATTAAGAAAATTCAAATAAACTAGTATTTTTCAATTTTGTTTGATCAAACTTTTATGCTTTTCTTTCGATTGATTAATTGTTATTAGTTAAAATATCATCATGTCATATTTATGTGCATGTAGTATTAATCTGAAAAGTAAAAAATGTCATCAACGTCACGTCATTATTTATTATCAGAAGCAGATCTCGCAGCTTGAATTGGTTTGGTTGTAGTAAGATTCTCCAACTTCTCCCTCATTGGATGAACAATTGGTTTTGTCAAGAGTGGTGCATTGCTTCCACTCCTTCCTTGTCTTCGAACTCCATCTCCAATTTCATTAGTAGACATTTGGGTTGCGTTTGGTATAAGAGATGTAAAGTCACATTCCCTACAATGTGTCCAATTAAATTACTTTACAGTGCTTGTTTTGTAACAGACCACTACAATATAAGATTGCAATGCAATCACATTGCAGCCAATGGATGTAATGAGATTGCAGTCCAAAACCAATGCAATCACATTGCATTGCACTCTGCAATGTCTTTAAGGATATTTTTACCCTTCATCTTTTAAAAAAATTACTCAAAAACCCGAAGTAAAATCATCGTTTTTGGGGTTTCTGCTGCTTTTTCTCCATTTTGCTAAAGTCATTCATCCTTTTTCTAGCTCTGCTTCTTCATCATTTGAAATTGTGGGTTAAAATCTCTCATTCTTCTTTTTCTTTCTCCTTTTTTTTATCTTATTCTTGTATTCTTTAATCTGACTTTTTTGTGTTAATTTGGGTTTTCTTCTTATTTGTATTTTAAGGTTTATCGCTGAAACAATTTTGGCCCTTAATCGGCAAGAGAGGTTGGATTTTTGGGCTAATTTCAACAAAAGGCACAAGTAATTGTGATGAAATAAAATGTTGCGTGTTTGGTTGTAATTTTTGGTGTTGCAATTTTTTTTTTATTCCCTCAACAAAATAAGGGTAATCAAATAGTTTTCAAGTTTTATCCAATTAGAACTTCTATCCAATTAGAAATGCTGAAAGCAGCAGAACTCGTACCTAGCATTACCAAATCCATGGATCTTGGCTTTGAGCAGAACTCGTACCTAGCATTAACGTGTAACAAAAAACTTTTAAATATATCATGTAACAACAATATTTTTTCAACATGACGTGTAACAACAATATTTTTTTTCAACATTGCGTGTAATAACCTTTTTGAACTATGGTGTGTAACATGTTTTTATACATGACGTATAACAACGGTATTTTTTTTCAACATGACGTGTAACAATCTAATCATGACTTGTCACATGTTTTTGTACATGGCGTGTCACATGTTTCTGTATATGGCGTGTCACATGTTTCTTTACATGACGTGTTACATGTTTTTGTATATGGCGTGTCACATGTTCCTTTACATGACGTGTCACATATTCTGTACGTAGTGTGTCACGTGTTTCTGTACATAGTGAAAACATCTTATCTTTAAAAATGCTTCATTGGTTTGTATAGGAATCTCTTCCCTTACTCAACTGCAAAATGTCGTAACTTTACGCTCAGTTGTCCAGTCGGGGTGATTTTTTTTTTTTAAATCCATGTAACTTATCAAGATTTACGTGTTGACAAATAGTCGAAGGCGGTTTGTTGCCGTTTTGACCCCAAAAAACCTCATTGTAACCTTAAATTTGAATTTTTACTCTTTTTTTACTTTTTTTTTTTTTAAGATTTGACCTCCCATTTTTTTAAATTTTGTTTAGGGTAAAATTGGTCTTGACAGTAGAAAACTATTATAATTTTTTTTAGATTTTAGGGTGCAAGAAAAGAGTGCAAAAAGTTAACTTAAAAATAATGAAAATGTACTTATATAATGTTTTTATATAAATTGAATATTTGTAAGGTAGACATGAAAAGTTAACTTTGTGCTTACTAAATGCTGTTTTTATATAATGTTTATATTTCATTATTTTAATTATTTTTTTATATTGTTAGTTCATACAATGGAAGGGTTTTCTCAAGAGCAAAC
Source organism: Theobroma cacao (assembly GCF_053813885.1). Classification (NCBI taxonomy): domain Eukaryota; kingdom Viridiplantae; phylum Streptophyta; class Magnoliopsida; order Malvales; family Malvaceae; genus Theobroma; species Theobroma cacao. The sequence goes on from NC_142647.1 coordinate 46,023,033, forward strand.
TGCAACGATCATGTTTGCTATTGTATTAGCCATTGAGCTATTCTAACATGATATTTTTAGCTAATACTTTGGTTCAAGGATGTTATCATATTTTAATGTATATTAGAAAGCGTAAAAGATCCAAAACTAATACTTATAGGAGACATATTATTAGGCAATTGAATTTTAGGAGAATAGTGTTTGATTCTGATTTAACATGCATTGAAAATATTAGAATGGATAGACCTGCATTTTATAAACTATATAATAATATACTTCAATGCATTGGTAGGCTTACACCAACAAAAAACATGAATGTTGAGGAAATGGAGGCTATCTTTTTGTACATCATATCTCATTATGCAAAGAATAGGATCATAAAGAGAGAATTTGTTAAAAGTGGTGAGACAATGAGTAAGCATTTTGGTTTAGTTTTGAATTCTGTTTTAAGATTGCAATCAATACTGCTAAAGAAGCCAGAGCCTGTACCCGAGAATTCAACTTACTTCAGATGGAAATGGTTTAAGGTAAACTAAAATTTCTTAAACATTTATAACTTGAGTATAAGAATTTATTAAAAATGCAACTAAAGGATAATTTTTGTCATTATTCTATTGGAAACAATAGAATTGTTTAGATGCTTTAGAGGGAACTTACATTAAAGTCAATGCCCTGAAAATTGATAAGCCTACATATAGAATAAGGAAAAATGAAACTGCTACAAATGTGTTAGGGGTATGTTCACAGGATATGCAATTCATATATATCTTACTTGGATGGGAGGGTTCTGCTTCAGACTCTAGGGTTCTTCGAGATGCAATATTTAGAAGAAATGGATTGAAAGTCCCAAAAGGTATGAGGAAAATATACACTCAATTATTAACTATTTTAGAGTAATGGACTAAAAATAAATTTTTTATCATAGGTTTTTTCTACTTATGTGATGCTGGGTATACAAATGGAAAGGGGTTTTTAACTCCATATAGATGTCAGCGTTATCATTTGAATGAATGGAGACAAAATCGTACTCCTCGTTCAAAAGAAGAACTGTTTAATTACAAACACTTTTGTGCTAGCAATGTTATTAAGAGATGTTTTGGATTCCTTAAGATGAAATGGACAATACTTAGAGAAAAGTCTTGGTACCCAGTGAAAACAAAATGTAGAATTATCTCTGCTTGTGCATTGTTACACAATTACATTAGGAGAGAAATGACACATGATCCACCTGAGGATGAAATGGATGAAGAGTATGTGGAATCAGAAGCGATGAAAAATGCAGATATGATCCAATACATTGAGACATCAAATGCATGGACTACTTGGAGAAATAACTTGGCACAAGAAATGTGGAATGATTTGATAGCTTCTAGAAATGAAACTTAATTTTTTTATTTGGTTCAACAAATGTTGTATGCTTTATTTGTAATAACTCAAATTTGTGTTGATTGAGACATATTTGTATTTGTTCTTAATTAGATAAGTTATGTTTCTTCTTTAATTTTTAATTAACTATTGTATACTATATATTTGTTATTATGTCGTTTCTATATTATGTTTTATACTTATAGATGGAAGTTGCATCATCTCAAGGATTAGGGAAGACAAGCAAAAGATCCACCCATCAGTGGACACCTACTGAAGATGGAGTCTTAATTGACTGCTGCATTGATCTTGTGAATGAAGGAAGTTGGGGTAGAGATAATGGAACATTCAAGCCTGGTCACTTGCAACAACTTGAGTAATAAATGAAAGAAAGGATCCCAAATTGCAACATAAGGGCTATCCCCCATATTAACTCTAGAATGAGGTTGTTGAAGACACAATATAAGGAAATTGCTGAGATGATATCGCATTCCGCTTCTGGATTCGGTTGGGATGATGTCAAGAAATGTGTTACTTGTGATGATGATGTTTGGATTGGTTGGGTTAAGGTAATGATTCTAATTTATTTTACAACATTGTTATATTCTAAAATTAGGCATATATTTGGTTTTACATGGTTTTTTGATGCCTTGTATTTGGTTATATATATAGAGTCACCCAACTGTTGCAGGACTTAGAAACAAGCCTTTCCCTCACTTTGATCAATTCGCCATTATATTTGGGAAGGATAGAGCAACTAGGGAAGAAGCAGAGTTACCAACTGATGCAATGGAGAACATAGAAATTGAGGAAGTTGCATTTGCAGCAACAAAGGTAGCTTCAGAAGCTTTCAGTGCATTGAATGTTAATGAAGATGACAATGCTGATGATGATGTTTCTCCTGCTCAAGCTACCAATAGTGAGGGATCCACTGCTGCTAGAAGAAGGACTATAGAGCAAGGTGACAGAGAGATGAGTCGCAAAAAAACTAAGACAAAAAGTAATGGTGACAACATTGTTCATGCATTCCAATCTAGTGTGGATAAAATTGGAGAAATCTGTCAAGGTGCAAGGGAAGGAATTGATAAATTAGCAAGTTGTTTTCAATTCATGGCTGAAGATGCGAGGTTGAAAAAGCATGTAGCTGAGATAGTTCAAGGAGTTGAAGGTTTGACTCTCGAAGAAATTGTTAAGGCTAGACATATCATCTTTAGTGATATGTGGAAGATAAATTATCTATTTTCATTGTCAAAGGAGTTGCAGAAAATTTATGTGAAGACTTTGCTTAGTGGCTCTATCTAAATGATAGGCATTGTTATTGCAAAGAACTAGTTATCAATTTAGGGTAAACTTTAACAGTGTTATTAACTTTGAACTCTTTTATATTTTAACAATGATATGTCTATCTTTTAGGTGACTTCAACTTTAGTTTATTAGAACTTTATGACTTTTGGTTTAAAGCATCAATCAGGGAACTTCATTTATGATTTTCAATTATATGATTTTGGTGATGTTATGCTTGTTATTTTGTTTTAACTTGATAACAAGTTATTTTAAATTTGTAATTTTTTTAAAAAAATTAATTAGAGATTGCAAATTATGAATATTTTATTACCAATTTGCTATTGATTACAAGAAAGAAAGTTATCACGTTAATGTATATATATAAAACGTATTAAGAAATAAAAATAAAATATTATCTTTTAAAAAAAATTTAAAATAAAATATACAATATAAAAAATTATATTAAAAATAAAAATAAAATATATACTTATAATAAAAAATAAAAAATATATTTAATTAAAATATATTTAAAAATAACATTATATAAAAATTAACAATAAAAAAATACATGTTAAACTTGTATTTTAATATATAAAAATAGTTTTAAAAATTAATATAAAACAAACACTGCAATGTTATCTTCTCTACATTTTAATTATTACATTATTTATATATCAAACACTGCAATGTTATCTTTCCTACAATCACATTACTTACAATCAAATCACATTACATTGTAAAGTACCAAACGTTATTTTGTTTCTTCCTTATGGGTAATAAGAAAGCCCCGGCCTTTTACGATGCAGGCAGAGTAACCTCACTACAATCAATTCCTTTCTCTTTTGATTTGCTATCTCCAGCTCCTGATTCTTCACTCTCTGATAACCCAAATGGAGAAGACACATTCTCAGGTTCCCTCTTAATTTTTAGAGTAGCATTATCTATACTGCTGCCAAGCAGTGATCCACCAGTTCCAACAGATGCCCTAGCACCAAAATCAGGTGTTGCAAAGCCTTGAGATGAAATCTGAGCTTCAGCATTAGAGACAGGGGGCACTAAATTTGCTCTCCTCGTACGTGAGTTTTTATGTGGTCTCTGACCACCCCACTGGGTGATAGCATGCGAAGAGGAACCTGTAGACATTGGCCGTTTTTGATTGCTCCCAACACCTAACGCTTGTATCTTATTTAGATTTGGCTGTTCCCAACCCTGCAAAGCTCCAGATGAGAGGTGAACTTTCGAAGATGAGTCTAACACCATGATGGAACCACTTCGTGGTGCCCTAGAAACCTTTCCTTTTAGCATTGTAGTCTGCCCACTTGATTGGTTGTCATCCTGGAGACTTGCCCTAACAAACAGAGCCATTACAGAAATCAATAACCAGTGAGAAGAAAACATTAAATGAATATCATACTCGGCAATTAAATGTAAAATTTGATAGCCGTTAACTATGTAAGTTTTCTGCCCACATATTTTCACTACAGACTGCTAGAAATAAAATGAAGGCACATACTTATTATTTGTTTTCGTTAAAACCCTCTGCTCCAGCATAGCTGCACAATCCCGAGGAATAGAGGTACTCTCCAATTCGTTCCTAAGCACTGTACTGGCATCTGAACCAGCAGCTTCCAAAGAACCATCTGACCTGTTGATTCCACTAACTCCAGGGGAAGATTTTGATCTGTATGCACAAAAGACCCCATTAACATAAGAGTAAGAGAACATTAATACAGAACAGATTTGACAAACAGCTGAAAATTTGTGGATCAGCATAACTCATAAACTTAAAGCCTAAACTTGAAGAAAATAATCAATCCAGTGACAAGACCTTAAGATAGAGGCCGAAAAAATCTTTCTTCATTTTCATCAGAAAATGATAATATCTTATCAAGCATTCAAGAAAGTTATACCAGCAAAGAAGCAGTTATAATCTATATTTATATTACAATTAAAAGCAGGTAAAATAGAAACAACAAAGCAGGATTAGAAATACAAAACAATGCAAGCATTAAGGTCTGTCAATCCAGAATACAATAAAAGTTCTTAAGCCTGGACATTTGTATGCTTGACTGCGATTTTATTAGTAGTCAAATTTAAGAACCTGCATAAATTTTCTACATACAGAACAAAATTTACAAACTTCCATACCTTATGAATAATGACTGCAATCATCAAATCTATCAGCAATAAATAGTAGAACAGAATGTTTCTTCCTCAATTACTACTAAACTGCCAGTTTGATTGATAACAATGATGAAATGCCCACAGACAATCAAAAAAGGATTTTTGTTTACCATGGCAAGCCTCATCAGCAATATATCCAGGATCACATAAAACTCCTAGCCCAAGCCTAAGCCAAATTTTTCATACGCAGTTCAAGTCAAAAACTATTATACTCAATGCAGCCATACTAGATAGTATTCTTTTCCTTTTAATCAGAACCAGGAAGCAAGTTCAATCCTTAGACAATCACCTGAAACCCTGTGTATCACATGATCGCAACTTTGATTCAGAACTCAGCTTCTGTTGCATAGCTCGTTTTAGATCCCAGTCACCAGCAGTAACTCTATTTCCTACAGCTGCAACAGACCGTTTCCTTTTCATCTTTGTTTCCCAACCTTCACCTGACAATCTGCAGATCTTTTCTTCAATTTGAGCAGAACCCCCATTAACAGCTGAAAGCACATCACCATCCTTTTCTATTATTCCCTGCTGCCTTGGATTCAAAGCAGTCCTATTATCAGCCTGGTCTCATGAGAAAGAAAAAAGAAAAAGAGAAAACAAGAAAATAGAATTAATGAAGCATAATATAAAAAAGAGAAAAAGGAAGGTGTGTAATTAAACTATTAGTTTTCAAGTAACTGGCCTATCTTTTGTACTTCTTTATCTTTTTTGCCATAAAATGGCAAACTCAATTATGCCTAACAAAAAACTTTGTTCACTGCTGAGCAAAGATCAAGTGATTTGTCTTTAAACATTGCCTGGAATTTCACAAAAAATGTCTTCAGGAATGCATGTGAAGACTAAGTAGGTTGAAACATTAAAACATTCCAGCAATAATAGAGAAATACAAACCCGTAAATTGGCAACTGACGTGCGAACACGTTTGTTTAGCCCCACCCCTTTTGGCCTATCCTCCAACCTTTGGGTCATTATGTCATGAGGGTTTCTATGAATCTGGCTCCCGATCTTTGCAATGTTTACCCCACTTGAGATATCACTTTGTTGTTGCTTCTTTGAGCCTAAGGCTTCTTTATACCTTTCCAGTTTAGAAATTGACTCACGCAACTTTTTTACTCTATCCCTGTTAGAAACACAATGCAGATTCAATAACCAAACACTGTCCATGCGACTTATGACTAACAGGCATCAAAATCAAGATCAAATATGCACAATGCACATGTGCAGACAGGGAAAAAAAAAGAAAAGAAAAGAACAACCGTGAGAAAAAGCCTCTGAATTGCAGGCAAGCTATATAACATCTAAATATGACAATCGGCATCAAAATCAAGATAAAATATGCACAATGTACATGTGCAGACAGAAAAAAAAAAAAAAAAAAGAACAACTGTGAGAAAAAGCCTCTGAATTGCAGGCAAACTATATAACCTCTATCTATGACAATCGCCTACATTACTCAAGTGGCAAGCCCATGTGTGAAGACAGGATATCTACATGCATGCAGAGAGAATATATTGCATACGCACCATGATACATGAGCAATGCTTGCATTGTAACTAATCATGTACCATGTTGACTGTTTTTTGCCCATTATGTTTCCAGTGAAAGTACCTATCATCACCGGCTTAACTTTAAAGGTTCCCTTGTCACCAAACAATTACAATGAAAAGTCACTAAACTAACTCATAAACTATACCATAATCCATTAAATATAAACCTTTCCACAAATTTAGCATTATCTGCAGGGAATGGTTGCAATAAAGAAGACAGACATACCTGGCCTTCCTAGAGGCATCTTGAACACTTTCTTTGAAGTTCTTAAGCTCCTCCGTTGCCACTGGAGGGGAAGGTTTAGGATGTGCAACTCCAAAAGTGTGATCCTCCGATGTACTACTTCGAAAAGGAACACCCAGAACCCGGCTTAATTCTCCAGACCGTGTATATTTCTGATTGCCTAATGTAATCGGCTCCAAAGGCAAACACTGAGGCAATGGTGGCATATCCGACGACGATCCTGCATTCCCTCGGCTTAAATTATGCCCACTTAACATTTTTTTCTCTCTCCGTCAATCTCCTCACTTAGAACTTCCAAATCTGTACACATAAACCAGAGACCATTAACCCCAAAAGTCAAGTAACTCACTTCTCTTCCTCCTAATAAACTGACACCTTACATATTGTTCAGTTCTTGCCTTTTGCATTAGGATTTGAAAGCTTAAAAATTAAAAGCATAATTTTTTGGAAAACAAATTGCACAGTTTTACTTTCATCAAGAACAACTACGTTAAAGGAGTGTACCATTTTAGACCTTTATTTTTAAACCAATTATAATTTTGCATTTTACCATTTGCTTTTGCTTTTAGCAACTATCTTAAAAAACAAAAGTAAAAACCACAGAGAGTGTTAGCAAATTGTATCAACTATTCTTCGGACATATATCTGAACTTAACTAGACATATTTACAAACCTGCATTTTCTCTCATGCAATGTTAAACCATAACTATTTTCTTCTTCTTCTTCTTCTTCTTCTTTTCCTTTTTGCTAGTTTTTCGAAGACTAAAGCAATAAACTTTGTTGATTTTAAGTCACAAATCAAAATCCCCAATTAAATTCAATTAAATCCACGGAAACGAAAACAATGATCATCAAAAACCCACTAAAAAATCCCCCAAAGGATTCATGAAAAATAATATCCATTTAAATTCATAAATAGGAAACCAAAAAAAATGCAGCTGAAAGCTCAATAATTACCTTTGAACCACCAATTAAAAATAAGAGAGAAATTCAAAATGAAAATTGACAAACGTTTATCTTCCTTCATTACCTCCTCAACCAGGCAAAGAAAGATTTTTAAAAAGAAAATTTTGAAAATTTAAGAAGATAGATAAATAGTAAAAACCCTAACGCGAGAACGAGAGAAATCAGAGAAATAAAGGTTGAAATTCAAGTGAAATTAAGGAAAAGGAAAATCAGCTTAGAGAGTTTAAAGATTCAATTACCTGAGAATCAACCAAGTAAAGAGCAGATCAAAATCAGCAAATTTCTTTTTTGGAGAGATCAAAAAAAAAAAAAAAGAAAAGCGGGAGCGATTATAATGTAATGCGTATATAAAATAAAATAAAACAAAACAAAATTCCTTTAGCCGTAGACTTAATACGTCGTCACTTTTATTTTCTTTTATCAATTTTTTAATGTTGCCTTACCGCGTGCACGTGTTGACGTTATGCTTATGCAGGTATATTTAGAGTAATTACATTTTTTTTTTCAATTGACACCTTTCTATTTTTTTCTCTTAAAAACTGCTATTTAAGTTTAATTACTTCTGTAAATTAATTTTTATTTAATTAAATACTCAAATAAATTCTTTAACTATGTTCAAAAATTTAATTAAGTTCATATCTTTTTATTATATTCAAATAAATCTGCAAACGAGCCGAATAAACTCTTTTTATAAATTATGAATTAACTTTCGTTACTCAATGGTAAATTTGACAATTTTATTATATGTCATCTGCGCTTAGCATGTTAATATGTCATTTTATTTTATTTATGTAAACTTATATTAATTTCCATAATAAAGAAAAACAACAATCCTTCTCAAAGTGAAATTGTTCTTTTACTTCTTTCAAATTTGTTACACCTTTCTTCATACTACCTCAATAAATAATTTGTCAAAACTCTTCTTCCAAAACTCGTAATTATCTCCTATCTCAATAAATAATGGGTAGAGATTTAGAGCAAAAAGATCAACCTTTAAAAAAAGCTCTTCTCTTTTTTATAAATTCGTCCTCTTATCATAATGTTGCTTCACAGTTGAAAACTTGTTCATGCAATGGTGAGAATAAGAATTTGAAACCTCGTATTGATGATCAGCATATCCCATATATTGAAAAGAAACATTCTTTTGAAATCAAAACTGAATCTCTCGACATTGAACGAAGCACTATTTGTAATCTCCAACATAAGGTTGTAAAGATAAAATTTAACCTCCTTTTTTAAATTCATTATGATGAGAAATAGATACAAATTAAAGATGAGTCTCTCAAGCCTGAAGCAGATATTCATCTTGAAGGTGTTATGATCATGAGAAAGATTTGCTACAAAAGGTCTTCTCAATCATCTCCCTAACCCATGACGTTTGGGTTTTTTGTTAAACTCAATTGCTTTTTCTGTTAAAAACCTTTTCCATGCTAAGGACAATCGTGACCAGGACTTAGTTTGAAGCAATTAAATTTTTTTAAATCCCTAATCTAATTATTTTTGAACATGTGATTAAGTAAAAAGGGAAAATCCAATTCCTAGTTAGTAAGTTTTAATTCATGTCATCTGGCACGTGGCAAAAATTTTCAATTGTATAGTTGACTAACAAAAGTTAATCTATAGTTAGTGAAACGAGCTTATTTGATTTAAAATAAAAATTTTAAAATTTATTTAAATACAATAAAAAGATAAGGACTTAATTGATTTTTTTTATATAGTTCAAGGGTTAATTTGGGTATTTAGTTTTTCTAATTTAACAAAGAACTTTTAATTTCAAATTAATTGAATTATTCTTATATTTTCATATCAATTTTTAAAAAATGATTATTGTAATTGCAAGACATAAAACTTTAAAAAATTTCTAAATTATTAAGAAAATTCAAATAAACTAGTATTTTTCAATTTTGTTTGATCAAACTTTTATACTTTTCTTTCAATTGATTAATTATTATTAATTAAAATATCATCATGTCATATTTATGTGCATGTAGTATTAATCTGAAAAGTAAAAAATGTCATCAATGTCACGTTATTATTTATTATTTATAAAAATTTATTTCACTTAAAATAAAAATATAAAAATATGATTAAATACAATAAAGGAATCCATACTTATTAGAATTTTTCTAAAATTTTAAGGCATTTAGTTATAATTTAAAAAATCGTTATTGAGTACTTTATGTGTACAAAATATCTATGTATCTTGAATTCTGTAATGAGGAAGTAGGTTAAGTTGGAGGAAATACTGAAAAATACATGAATTATTCTGAGCTGTTTTTAGCTTAATCTTTAAAATTACTTGTCCAAAGATAGTAGATAGTCACAAAAGCCAGAAGCACAAAACATTGCCCAAAATGCAAAGAGAAAGGAAAGGTGCCAAAGCTATTCTAATTTTAAGTTCATAATGACAAACATCTGTGTCCCACAGGAACTGGGGTTGTTCACAGTAACGATCACTGCCATGAAAAGCACTATTTAGATAAGTGCTTGTTATCTTTGGACAAGAGTTTAACATAAGTACATGCTACACACTCTTAAAACTTATTCACATACTCCCTTCAAGAAAAAACATAAAAGAGAGAGACACTAATATTGTAATAGATTTGGAGACACTCTTATTTAGACATACATAAGACAAACTGCCTAATGAAGCTGAGCACTGTGGTTCTCTTTTACCAGTTCACCATCCCAAGCTCACTGTCCTCCTTAATGTCCTCATCCTATCAACCTTCCTTTGTGTATGTGTTGATTGCTTTCTCTTAAGAACCTGTTATGTGTTCATGATTGAAGAAAACATTATACTGACATAGGAACGATGATGCAAGGAACAAAAGCAACATAGAATTGTGTGTTGTTTCTCAAAAAATAGAGTGATGAACATTTGTATCTTTTTTAAGTTTGGATGCCAAAAGCAGGGAAGCAAGAACTCAGCAAACATATATATTTAGACCATTTCTTTTGGATCTTCATCAAAGTTGAGAGTTACCTCTTGCTTTCGCCTTTGCTCGTTTTCCTCCTGCTCAAAATTAAAATCAAGAAGCAGTGTTTATTTAGCATATTTTTATATAAAGAACCAATTAATTTCAATTTTTACAAGAAAAAAAAAGTATCCGTTTACCACAAGCTGCTTTAGCTTTGCATTCTCCTGTTTGAGCTGATTCAACTCTAATTCCAACTCCACTGTATATGCCTGCAATTGAAGGCGGTCAATAATGTGCATGATGAGAGTCCAAAATGTAACAGTTGAAGGTATTTTATCTCCACAGTGCACTTTAAATGCTGTTTGCAAAGAAATTCATGGGCAACCAAAAATATTTAGTACACGAATGGCTAGCAAGAGCTCTCAAAAGAAAAAAAAATTTATATCTGCATGTGAAATAAGTATGAACCTGTTTCCTTGCTCGAGATCTTGCTGCTGACTCTCGATTCTTAATCATGCGGCGCTGTCTCCTTTCCACTACCACCTCTGGTGGACCATCTATGATCCTCTTCTTTTTATGTAGCACAGCAGGCTCTAACAAACTATTAGTACCGCTCCCATTTTTGGCGCCATTTGAAGATTCCCCCATAATAATTTTAGACTCTGTGAAAATAGGATATGCTGCTGCGTAACCATTGCCTGCTGTTGCCAAGTTGTTGGCGACAATTTGGTGACCTGGGAATAGCCCCATCACATGTCCCATTCCGAAGTTTGCGTCCAAGCTTGCATTGTTGTTTTGAATTGGTGTCACCATTTTTTGTTGAGAAGATCCTATCACATGCCCCATTCCATAGTTTGCATCCAAATTTGTGCCATTGGTCTGGATGATAGGGGTCACCTTCTTTTGTTGGGAAGATCCCGATGGTTCTTGAACAACTCCTGCTTTGATGAGAAAATCCTCCAAAGTCATCTCTCCAAATGTTTGTTGCCGCTGAGGAGGTTCATGATCAGTAATGTTGTTAGCTTTTCGCTGCTGTGGTAGCTCTTTCTGTATCTCAAACCATACCTCATCCACTGTTTTCTTGCAAAGTGGGGTAGGGATGGAAAAAGAGCCTTGTCGTGCTAGAGTTGGCTGGCTGCCCATTCCTTTGTCATTGATAGGTTCATTTTGGTTGAGTTGTGATGGAACTTGGTTTTCCTCGACATTCCACAAGTTGGCAAGGAATTCATCCATGTTCATGGACCCAAAAGTCTTCCCACTCTTAAGTTGAATTTCATCAAGAGTAAGTGAGAAAATGGAATTCTGTTTGTTTAAGGAAGAAATGGATTGATCCGGTGTTGCTTCCTCATGCGGTGATTGTGGTGCTTGTACCAGTGATCCTGTTTTGATTCCGCCATAGGCTACACTTTCTGATTCAGAAAGTGCCATTATTTACCGCAAACTGGAGACTGCCCTCTTGTGTTGAATAAGATGGCACAGGTACTATGCTTTATGATTATGCTATGACAAAAACGCTCAAACATAAGTTTCAACACACAAAAAAATCATACAGTTTATGGTAGAAGTTAATTTGTCATCTAGATTAAAATAGTTGACACACTTGAAAAGCAGGTAATTAACCTGAAGACAAGTAAAGAAACATTAAATTTATCCTTTTATTAAATAATGTTTGAACGTAGCTTCAGATTATTGTTTTGATGTGTATATTTCCAGGAGTTATTTTCTTTGTCAAAAGACAAAATGAATTGGCCTTTTACAATGCATGCATACCGCTAACATGCCCCAAGGGCCCCAAGGATAGCCTTTAAAATTTAAACCATATGGGCTAGGGCAAAACATTAGGCCTAAGTCCTTAAATATTCTTCAATTCAACCATCCATTTAGATAATGATACTCTTCTCTCTCTAGTGGCTCTGTTTCCATTTTCCCTTTTCCTTTATATTACCAAAATTTGATTGCATTTAAGCCTTTTCTTTGCATTAGACAAGGCATAGTTTAGCAGTAATTAATTACCGTATTTTAATAAAAATATAATTCACCGAGCATTTAACTCAATAATAAGTACTTGTTGAAGACGTGGGTTGAAATCTCTCGTCTCTAAAATAAGATAAATAAATAAAATCTAACATATTGATGTGAAGCTCTAAACAGGGTCCAAATCGACATGAAATGATGAGTTTTTGTCTATCTCCATGCTGGGCTTGTGGCACCTAAATATTACCTAAGGATTTCATATATCTATATTGTTGGTTTCTCCTTTTCTAGTTTTCTGAATAATCTTTGGCCATTGCATGTGCTTGAATTCAGAGATTTTACTTTCCCATAGCTGAGTACAAATTATATTATAAAAAAATTTCTAAATATAAAATCAATCTCAAGGAAAGAATGTAGAGCATGTCAAAATTTTGAACTCATCAATGCATTTGGATACATAAATAACAAATGTTTAGAAGTAGAAATCCGGGAAAGAATGAGAGCATCAGTTTAAGCTTGGTGCCGTTGGGAAAACGAAACACCGACATGCAAGTGTATAGATCAACTAGATATCCAAGAAGAAAAAGAAAAGAAATCCAACAAGAGAAACTATCAAAGATATGAACAAGTAAGGCATGATGAAGAAGAGAAACCATATCGAGAAATGGGAAAAGAAATGTAAACACCTACCTGAATGTGATGTGCTGGGAGAAGTTTTGGGAAAAGAAAACCAAGTTCTCTTTTTTCATGTGTTGAAAAGAACCCAAAAGGAGGGAATCTGTGGAGTGGAGGGGAGGAAGGGGTCTCTTTGCTTTTGGTTTTGAGTGGGGTGAGAAGGTGAGGGAACTGTAACTGCCATGGCCACCTTAATACATGCAATGGGTGTGGTCCCCACTTTGGGCACAGTTTTTGACACGTTTGCGCCACATGCCTCTTGGTTTCTGCCAAAATTCCCTTATAAGGAGTCAAATTCTCAGATGCCTCCCCATCACCCTTTGATTTGAATAAAATACTATACTTGGTAACAGTTGGAAATGATAGTCAGGGTTAATTAGCACAAGGAATTCCATTTGGGCCCTCTCTTACCTTAAAATTACTAGTTTGAACTTGGAACACATTTATAATCTTGTCTTCCATCTCTTTCAAACAATTTAAGGACAAGTCCGAGATTTGGGATGTCCTTCAAACCGATGGGTAGAATGTTAAGACAAGCAGCAGTATGTCCTATATATGTTCCATAATTATTGGTCGATTCGAAACAATTAATCAATTTTCATGTGGTGAAATGCTACATATGTCTAGCTAAAATTATGGTCATGTTGCAGCTGTAGCATGAGTTTGGATTATTTCCACCTTTGGTTTTGTATGTGTGTCTATAGATGTGCATGTGCAAGTATGAATTCTATTCATAATGTGGTACCAGGTGCTTCTGTTAGGTCACAATCAGCACATTCATAGCATACTTTCGTCTTTCATGGTCTTTGGGGGTGATCATTAAGAAATGTCAAAATGCCAACTTGAACTTTCTGACCTGGTTAAATAAATGCATTGAATGCTTAACAAGGTGCGTAGCTGGTTGCCTAATTAGCCTTACACATCAAACGCAAGGATGACATATGTATTTTTTATCAAAATTTTCTTCGGATTGTTTTCCCCTTTGACGATTTTCATCTTGTTGAATTTCAGACCAATGGAACTGGAAACATCTGCTTCAGTGAATGACACAAATAAGTTTCTCTGAGGATGCGTTTTGGTTTGCATCAGCTATGCTTCTCTGCCCTTTTGTTTAGGCTTTCTTTAAACGTCTTCCCTGCATTACTGATGGCTTTCCTGTATTTGGTATCACAATCATTTCAGTTCTACATAAAGTCATGTAAAAGATTTTCCATTTTACAATTTGAGAAAGTGGATTGTATTTGTATCTTGTTGCATTGTTGTGATTGCTTGAATAGTATTCCTTCAATCCAAGCCATGCTGCTGAGGAAGTTCTATTCTACTATATTCTGAAAGCTACTTGGATTACTTTTCTGATTGACTGGCTCTCTCTGGAGTTACTCTATTCTTCAGTTTCTATCTCTTGACACAAGTTGAAGTTGCAAGTCAGTTTTGCGTTCTACTTCAGAATGCCCAGCAAACTGTTCCCCGATTGTCTTGCTTCTGTCAAGCCCTGCATCCGTGGTAATTTGTCAAATTTCAGTTATGTAAGATTGCAGCTCTTCTTTATGTGGATTGCAACTCCCTTAGACAATTTAAACGTTTTGGGGATCTTACTTCATGTATACATTACTTGTAACAAGCTTTTGTAGTGTAACGCTATAAAATGAGATGTAGAGATGACAAAAAATGAGAACTAAGCAGAAAGAAGAATTCTCATTCATTGAATAACGAATAATGAATCTGATGTAACACAGGCTTATCATTCTAAAACCAAAACGCATTTACACAATAAACATTTAAAGAATGAAAGAAACCATGAATAATTTAGGGTACAATTTTATCTGCATTTGGTCTATAAGGGTGATGCTCCTCTCCAAGCAACAGTGCTCGAAGTATGGCCTCACATAAACCATTGTAATGCACAAGCAAGTGTCCACCATCAGGAACTTCATGATATTGAATCCAGGGCAGCTTTCTTGAAATGCATCGTTGAAGTTCAAATGGAACAATCTTGTCTTCATAACCTTGCCAGATATGAACAGAGGTTTCATTCGGAGGGAATGGGTTACTTAGATCCATTGGATCGAAGTCCCAATCACCATAACAGACCAGAAAGTCATTCCTGAGAGTATTAAAAACACATCGTTCTCGTAATCTTTCCTGTTGACACAAACATAATTGTCAACATGATTATCATTTGACTGTTATTGTGCAAGTATAGATTTATGTTGATGTAGAAGAATTGTTTTCAAATTTTGTGTTCAGTAAGAAGCCTTTTCTTTGTCCCTTGTTTGTGCAAACACAATGTTATCTTTACCTTGGTGAGCATGGGGAATCCTTCTGTTTTCTTCAGTGCTTCTATATCTCTTTTATTGAAGAATACAGGCTCTTTTTCCATGATAGAAGGTGAAGGGAACCATTTATGAGTAACCCACCAGTGTAACAGCGTAGGGGCATATTTTGCTATCCAATATAACAACCTGACAAGTGCTCTCCTATAATCCTCTCTTGTCAGACTGTCAGGAAAGGAGGCCCATCGATAATTAATGACTGGGACTACCATAGCCACACCTGCTAGCCTGCACAAATGGTTTTGAGGTAAGTAAAATATATAATGACAGGAGTGAAGCAGCAAAACTTTGCATCAGAACATTTGAGTGGTTTGCCTTTGTGGTATATATTTGAGGCAACTCCAGATGGGGTATGATCCCATTGAGACTCCAATCACATAAAACCTGGGTCCTATCTGTAATTGATCGGCAAGTTCTTGAATGTCAAATGCTTCACTTTTAACTGAGCGCCTTGGATTAGGGTCACTTTCTCCATAGCCAGCCCGATCATATAGCAGAAAATATATCCCCAACTTTTCTGTTAGTTCCTGGAAACTTAACCAACTTTGATGTTAACTTCATTTAACGTTCACAGATTTAGGCCTACACGTTCTTTCTTCCTTGACTGGAAGGTGTAACAGGATTCTCCTTGTTAAACAATAGAATTTTTAGTAAGGGTGATTTTTAAACAATCTAAAGAAATTTTCAAGAAAAGATGACATAACAACTATTGTTGTGAAAAATACATGCACTTTTATTAGTCATATAAAACACTCAATAAATTCTTCTGAATATTGCTGTTAAAAAAAAAAAAACTCCAAATCATGCCATATGGGTTCCTAATATGTTTTCCTGGCAATTCCTATGAATTCAAAGACTAGTTTCTGCCCAACTAATAAACTCTAGAAGTTTTACCAATACCCTTTTTCTGTTTCATATCCCATCTATTTCCTATATTCTAAAGCCTAATTATCTTAATATCCAAAGCACTGTAAATTTGAGAAGAGAGTTAAATGTTTTGTACTTGGGAAACTTGAAAATTCATTTCTTTGGAGCTTCCAAAGCCATGAACAATAATGATCTTGCAGTTTGATTTGGCCTTGGGCACACCTCTCTCTCTGTAAGCTAGATGTCTTCCATCACTGAGTTTGACTCTTGGTGACTTAACTGGAGGATCCTCTAGTGAACCATCAGTTTCCTGTGGAGCAGGAAGTCGTGTGGCCTGAGAAATTATTCCCAGAAAATCAATCAGCAATATCACCACTTTTTTTGAAGAAAAAAGTATACCTAGCAACTATACTTCAATTAAATCATCTCAGCAATATACCATAAAGGAAAGATTCAGGTTACTCACCATTCAAATTCCACTAAAAGAAATGTTGTATTTGAGATTCAGGTGACTCCCCAGATCAATGATGTTTGATTTCCTTGCCTTCTCTTTCTCCTTTGACTTGCAGATGCTTGCAGCTGCCTTTCTATCAAGGAATTAGTTAACAGACAGAACAGCAGTTTAGAAAACCTGCATTCGTTGCTTGCTTTTCCCTTTAAGCAGCTGCCACTTTCTCATGAGTTACTTTTGGCACAGTCAGTGCAGCATCCTTGTCAAGTGGTGGTCTGCTATAGCTTACTAGGAATATTCTTCAAACCAGAAAGCAAAGTTGGAGAGTAAAGTATGAGTCTAATTATCAATCATTGATATATAGTTTAAAGTTTAAAGTTTAAACGGAAGAATTTCCCAGAGAGAATATAATGATTCCTTGAGGATCTAGTGGTTTTGTGCTTTCCTCTCTGTGGGCCCCAAGGGTTGTGATTGACCTGCTCTATTCAACTCAAAAATTCAAAATGAAAGATGAATACCAGCCCTATGATTTGCAGTAACTTTCATGTCGCTTAGGAGCAACGTGATTTGAATATTGTTTGCAAAGTACAGGTAATTCCCAACTCTCAAGTACAGCTAATGAAATATAACCCCAATGGTAAAATAAGGTAAAATATTTTTTAAATTTTAATCAAAATTATATGAAAATTCATCAATTTTTAAAATAGATATTTTATTTTTAAAAAATATTTTTTATTAAACACATAAATATAACCGTTAATCAACTATTAATATTTTCGTCATCTTATTAAAATAGTAAAAATAAAAAGATAATTTTATTTTTAATTAATTTTTATAATTTTATTATTTTTATTGATTAAACAAAAACTCTATGTTTGGAGAGCATGGATATGGTTCTTCCCTCCTTCGGGGAGCATCGATCGGTGCTCTCCTCCCTTGGGAGCACCGGTCCATGCTCTCTTTTCTTAGGAAGCATCTTTATTTTTTAAAATATAATTATAATTTTTAAATTAATAAAAATAAAAAAATATTTTAATTTTTTTTATAATTTCTGTTAAAAGTATTTATGCTTTTGAGATGAAATATTAATTTTAAAAATTAATAAATTTTCATATACTTTCTGTTAAAACTGAAAAAAAAAAATATTTTACTCTCTCAAAGAAGTGATGTTACATGCTTTTCAAATGCTAGGAGGGGCCAGTTTGGGGCAACTATCCTGTCAGTTAAAATGGGTACTCAAGTGTTTTTTCTGTGGCTCCCCATCTTTTAAAAGGGAAGGAAATTACAAGGAAATGTGGTGAGGTGAAGGCTTATGACCACGTATTTGAGCCTCCTTCCATGTTTGGAAGAAACCATACCTATTTAGGGGTTTGATACCCAGAATTTATCATAGGCATGGAAGGAGGAGGAAAACAATTCAAGAATATTCATCATTTCCCAAGTTTAAGGACAATCATGGTGTATGTCATGACTGTTCAACCTCATTCATGCAAATTTACTACACAAACAAATTGAATAACCATGAGATATCTAGTTTTTTTTAACATCAACTAAGATGCCAATGATAATTCCATAGATTGCCTAAAAAACCGAAGAAAAAATGAAAATCAAAGTGGCAAAAAATAAAGTAAAAAGGGATTTGGTGGAAATGGGTTCATTGGCATGCTCTCTGCTCTTATGTCATGTACAAATACAATTATTAGGCATATGATTTTCCAGGGTTCCTACCATGACATCATGATCTATGAGTTTATACCATGCCCAAGAATATTCTTGTAGTTCCTTGCAGGACTGTGCTGGCTGCTCTTACAAACCATTGCAACACCACCATTTTTCTATTGTTTTGGTTGCTTTTAACTTGGGACACCATTCTTCTCCTATACAACATGGTTGCTCAAGTCCTCTTAACCTATTTAAAAAAAAACCCCAAAAAATAAACAACCCTTTTTTGTTGTACCAACAGAAAATTGTTCAATTTTTGTGTGAAAATTTTTTCTAATTGACTTGCCCTTTGTGAGATGAAACTTTAAAAGGCAAAAAAAAAACATTTAATTACTATAATTTATAACAAGTTTTACTTTAAATTGATCCGTCTTTTGCAGGCAGAAAGAATGCCTTTAAAGCTTTTGCAGGCCCAGAGAATGGACCACTCCATTGCAGGTCTGGGCTTGGAATTGTAGTAGGCTAAGTTTGGAGTAGAGCACAAGGCCGAATTTCAGCTGGACTGAGCTAGATTACAGTAAACATTGAGTCCTCGTCTCACACATATTAGATAGGCAGGCTTATCCAAGTCCAAGTACAATATGCACATGTTTCTTTTTATTCCATAAATCTATCGGTGAGTCAAACAAACTCTACATATCAATCACTGGTCAAGCTTTTCTGTACAGTTTTTTTTTGGATAATATTTTGCAAATTTTTTTTTCTTGTAAAAAAAATTAAATTCTCTAAACAAATAAAGAACCAAGTAGTGTAATATCATTTTATATTAATTTTAATGAAAAAGATAGTTCAGTAATTGGATAACATTATATTTAGTAATTTTTTCACGACGAACAAAACACTTACGCACACATGCATATTGTAGAAGCCTTTTTCGATCAAAATTGAGTTTCTTTGGATAGAAATTGAATATATTTTTTATAAAATTTGAGTCTTTTTAGATGAAAGGTTGGGCCTAAGTTAAATGATTATTTTATTTTTATTTTTTTCATAATTTTTAAGCATTTCTGACAAAATATTTAATTTTCCATGAAAAATTTTTAAGGACTAAAGTATTTTCAATAAATATTTTTATCAATAAAACCTTTTTTTGAAGGTTTTTTGATAAAAATTTCATTGAAAAATATCTTTTTTTTTTTTTTTAAGATGAGAAAATCAATGTTTTTTGAAAACAGAATCTTGGACTTGTGATGGTGATTGGTGAATGATTTGAGCAGAGAAAGAACAAAATTCATCCACGGAATTAATAACAATGCAATTGTCCAGAATTAAATCAGAACCGCTCATTAAAATCTTAAAAGAATCCCAACCTTCAGGATTGATTTTGAGAGGCAACTATTGTCCATACAAAAAGGAAATATAATGGGAAGGGGATCTCCTAGTCTGATGCCCCTTGATGGATTCAGTTTTATTACCATTCGCAGGATGGAAAGCTTAACATGACAAATACAAGTACTGGATATGTGCTGTTATGATTTTGTGACGTAGGACTAACAGGAACTTTTGGAACTGTGAATATGCTGATCGTACTTTGGACTTCTGTAGATTATGAATGTGATGATATTAGGGAAATTGTATAAATTCATAGGGAATGATTTTCCAGTTTGAACACTTTCGCTTGTAATCAGTGGAGCCTTGGGGTAAGTCTTCTCTCTAAACATGCTTTGCTTTTTTTTTTGAAAAAAAAATACCTATATCTAAATTTTAAATTTTAATTGAAATTTTAAATTTAAATAAATCTATTAAATTTTAAAATAAACTCTCTACTTTAAAAAATATTATGCGTTAGACACATAAGTTTAACTGTTAGTCTATAATTAATATTTTTGTTAGTTTGATGATATGATAATATTGAAATAATAATTTTACTTTTTATTAATTTTAAAAATTATTATTATATATTTTTTATTAATTTAAAATTACTATTATTATATTTAAAAAAAAAAAAAAATAGAGAGCACCACATGGGGCTTCCAAAGTGTTCCTCTCAAAAAGAAGCACTAGATCTAATGCTCCCCTAGAGAGGGAGCACCACCGATGCTCCCCTTTCCTTGGGGGACCGGTGCTATCTTTTGTTGGGGAGCATCGAGCAGTGCTCTCTCATTGTTTTATTTTTTTTAAATATAAGAATAATTTTTTAAATTAATACAAAAAATATATATTTTAATTTTTTCATAATCTTGTGTTTATATTTTTTGGATAGAATATTTATTTTAAAAATTAATGAATTTACTTAAAATTTAGATTAAAACTTAAAAATGTTAAAGTATTTTACTCAAAAAAAAAAAAAATACCAATGCGAGGCATAATTCTAAGAGAGATCAATGTTGTAAAACATTGAAGTCTCCCAATGAAATTCCATTCCAATCTATTACAAGCTTTATCCAGGTCCAATTTAATAAGCATGTTACCAACCCTACCAGTTTTTCTATCCAAAGTGAATGGTGATGATTTGGGGAAAGAAGAGCTTTCCCTCCATTGTTGAATTTTATTTTCTATTGATTAACAAGGTAATTATTTCTAAATCAATGATATTAACATGTCAAAATCTGGATTTTTTAAATCAAATGTCAATAATTGTATTTTAATAGGTTCAAACTGGATCGATTCCACGTGTTTCTCAAACCGATTAAGCTGGAACTGGACAGTTTACAAATATGAACTCCAATAGTTAATTATCTCAGCAGTACCCGTGACTGATGGGGAAGATAAAATTATTTTCATGAACAAGATAAGGTAAGAAGTATTCTTTTGTATTTATATATCAACATTTGATAAAGAGTGGCAAAGGTCAAAATCTGCAGTTATCACCTACGCAGATGTGAACAACTGGGAAGGTTGTTGAGGCTGCATGAATGAACAGAACGATATTTATTGCATGTGGGCAATTCGTGGAGATATTTTCGTAATCTGTAAATGGGTGGTGTTCAATAGTGGGTGTGCCATGCTATGCCACGTTTCTTTCTGCGTCACGTCAGTCACTATTGCTTGCTTGAGATGGAATATCGCTTCCCATGCTGGCACCTTATCCAGAAATCTAATTTATTTATTTTATTGATTAATGTAATAATAATAATATCCAGAATTATTATTCATTTTATGATTACGGTTTTTACTTTTGAGACAGAGGCATGTGATTCATTTCACCGAACCCTGCAAAAATCTTATAATTTGATTCGATGCCAAGTCTTCAAATCCTTCTTTTTTTTCTTTTTGATTTGACATATATTAAATCTTTCTCCTATTTTGTCCACATAATATTTTGGATTTAGATAAATTAATTATGGTTCCTTATAATCCAAGCTATAAGAAAACGCCGATGATCAAGTATAGCCACTGATTCCAAGAATTTCAATTTGGCCCCATTTTGAAAATATCTATACATTGATATGATAAATTTGTTATCTCTTTTTGGTTTAAAGCTTCATCGGATCTTTAAATTTTTTTAATCTAATTAATCATTGTTAGACATAATTATTTACTTTCTTAAATTAAGAAATTTTCTTCTCAGTTAATGAAATAGACATCAACTATGGTCTGTCAAACTATTTTCTTTCTATGCTAATAATAGAAAAATAATTAAAGAAAGTTAAAGTATTATAATGTTTTTACAAAATTAATTGTGCATTTAATTTTTTCTAAACGTTTTTTCCTATAACCTCTAATTTTGTTTTTAAATGTATGCTACCCTTTAATTTTTCTTACATTTTTTTCTTCTTCTATCAGTTAGATTTTAATTTTTCTTTGTATGCCATATGAATTATAACTTTTGAAACTTGAAAATTGTTTACACATTAAAAAATTTTATATATTATAATGTAATTCAGTAGAATTTTTATAAGGTATTTATGCTTTGACATTAGTTATAAAGATAGACTGATGCATAATTGGCAGTAATAAAAGTTCCAAGTCCCAGCTAGAATATCAAATTCATAACATCTTAGCCTGAGAGTATCAGAACAATTTTGGGGACCAAATCAGGGAAAAGCCAAAAGCTTAAACATGTGATATATATATATTCTCTCAAAAGCTTAACTTAACTTCAAAATTATTAAGATCCGAATCTATCATAGGGTCATCACTTCATATTGTATTGATTATTAATCACATCTTTATCAAGGAGGAATCCAGTCCAGAAAAATTTTCCTTGCGGGGGCCAAAGCTATGGTAAGCTAGAAAAATAAAGTCCATGTAATTATTTTTCAAGAAAAATGCTAATAGAGGGAAAATCTAAACTTAAGCTCCAAAGTATACAACTATACCAAAATAATTAATTACCTTTTAAATTATGATTTTTTTCTTAGTATTTCATCCTGCCATTATATTTAGTCAGACGTAATTTTAATACTGTATTATTCCTTTTAAAATGAAAGTGATGAAATTTAGATAAAATACGAAAAAAATATCTCTTATTGTGTTATGTGTAATATAAATAAAGAAGTTTGCATGATGGAATACATGTATTTCCAGTTAAAAAAAAACTTCCCGAGAGTCATAGTGTAATGTGGCTGATGTAATCTGTAATTCAGAGAGCTTTTGGGTAGATAGACAAGGGCCTAGGGTTCCCACATGCGCCACTCGTTGAAAATTGACGACCAATGGATAATGAGAGGAATTTTGTTTTTTTGTTTACTCATTTTCAATGTGTCCCGCGTGGTACACGCTTGATTCCGTAATCTTCATCTTGTATTATTAAGTCTTAGATTATTAGTTTATTTGACAGCATATATAAGTCTTGATTAAGTTTTTTATTATCTGCTAAATGTTAAATTAATTGCATTAATCATGGACAAAAGAATTAATCCCCATACTAGAATGATAGATCCATGAACATTAGAACCAAAAGCTAACAAAACAACTTTTGGTGTGAAGAAAGTAAGAGCACATTTCGTGTAATATGCTTAATTAAATTATATTACGGTGATTATTTTGCAACAAACTATTGCATCTGAGTATTTGGCTCAGGTTGATGGATGATCCCTCTGCCTAAAGAGTAGGGTTCGAATCTTCTTTCTCCAATTAAAAAAAAACCATTGTAATATAAGATTGCAATACAATCACATTATAATCACATGATTGCAATTCAAAAATAATACAATCAGATTACATTACACTATATAATATTATTAAAGATATTTTTACTCTTCAAATTTATTAGTTTGTTAAAAATATTTTGTAATGTTATAATTTAATTTTTTATATAGATTTCGAGGAATGTCTCTTTGTTACTCTCAATAACCATTTTTAATTAGATGATAGATCGTAACTGTTAATAAAATTTATATTGTCTTTTATGATTTTGAATAAAAATGATGTGTATAAATTAGGTTATGTGTTAGAAAGATACAACATCCCTCATTTTTCATTTCTTTTAGATATATGAAATCCTAATGGATTATGGGTAACAAATATTTCTTTTTATTTTA
Source organism: Theobroma cacao (assembly GCF_053813885.1). NCBI lineage: Eukaryota > Viridiplantae > Streptophyta > Magnoliopsida > Malvales > Malvaceae > Theobroma > Theobroma cacao. The sequence continues at coordinate 46,046,971 of NC_142647.1, forward strand.
TAACTTTTATAGTTGTCATCTTAAGATTCGAAATTTTAGACTTGTTTAAAATACATTAATAACTGATTGATAAGGTTATTGACTGAGAAAAAAAAAACACAGATTGATAATTATATCATATATCTTACCATGTTAATAATTATATGCTACACTAACGTTGTGACTAAGTTCTTCTTTGAAAGAAATTTTGGAGGAGGGCCTAACACCGACGATTATTAATAAAACAACAGCGAGGAGTGTACCTAAACATTTGTCTTGTTTAGTTGCTGCTTAGTTTTAGATAAGGACGGAACTAAACAGTTTTGTCTCCCTTCTGATAGCTGAATGTTATTCGAAAAGTAATTTGCTTAGAACTTTTAAATTTCTTCCATTGTTAGTTTATAATTGACAATGTTAACTAATTTTTGGTAAAAATAGTTCATTTTTTTTTCCAAATTAGGCTTTTCATTACGTATGAAATAAAAAGTTTCCTCAATTAATAGCGATGGCAGTATTACAATTCAATACGTTTTGTTCTTGTGGGGAACTAATACAGTAATACACTATGGTTTGATAAAAAAGATGTGCACAAATTAGGTTATGCTTTAGAAAGATACAAAGGCATTTCCATTTCTTTTAGATATATGAAATCTCAATAGATTATGGGTAATAAATATTCTTTTCAATTTTATAAATTTTTTCCTTCTTCTCTTAAGATTCGAGATTTTAGACTTATTTAAATTACATTGGTAACATATTGATAATTATACCATATATCGTACCATATTAATAATTAAATGCTAGAGTAACATTGTGAGTCAGCTCTTCTTTGAAAGTAATTTTGGAGGCGGGCCAAGCACTGACACTGACTAATAAAAAAACAGCGATTGAATAGAAAAAAAAAGTGTAAAAAAAATTTATAATATTAACTATTTCTAGTTTGCAACTGACTATATAAATATATATATATATGTATGTATTAAGTGTTGATAACCGGATATTTTGGACTGCAAAGGGCAGAAAGAGTGGTGGAGAAACATGGCTACTAAACCAGGCATTCTCAGCGATTGGCCATGGCAGTCTATTGGGAACTTCAAGGTACTTCGTCTCCCTCTTTTCTTTGAGTCACAGTTATGCACGTACCTACATGCACTTTATATACGCAAATATGCATAATAGTATATAATCACATAGGTGTTTTTTACAAATAATCAGATGATTTCAGGGTTGTTATTTTTTTACGAAAATCATAAAGTTTTAACACGAAGCTTTTGTTGCTTCTTTTTCTTAAGTTAATCTGCTTAAAAGACTTATACTTCATGTTTAAGCAATTGCTGATGGACTTGTATCTATCCTTTTGTTGTTGAATCAAATCCTTTCTTAGGCCTGTTTCATTGTTTCTAAAGAGTTATGAAATATGTCAAAGGATGGGAAATAGAGTACAATGTGAAAGTTGAAGTGTTGACTTATTGACAAGTGTAGAACTTAAACTTCTGGTAGAAATGCTATATTTCTGACATTGATTGTGAATGAATTTTTGCAGTATGCTCTTCTGGTCCCTGGGGCTATTTACAGCACATACTCCTTCATAACCACAGCAGAAAATGAGAGGAACCTGTTCATGTTCCTGGTCTTCCCATTCCTCTTGTTTAGATTCGCTCACTACCAGCTATGGATTTCTGTCTCTCGCTACCGAACTGCCAAAGGAAACAACAGGATTGTTGACAAGAGCCTCGACTTCGAGCAAGTTGACAGAGAAAGGAGCTGGTTAGCTCTCTCAGCTACCATCTTTTTTTTTGCAGACTATCCTTCTCTCTCTTCTTGCTTTCAATTCTGGGAAATCATTCATACTTCCTCTCAAATTTTTTCAAGTAATTTTTCATTTAGGTAAAAGGTCATCAACGGCTGTTCTAAGAGACTCTTTTTGGAAGCCTCAGACCTATAAAATCCGTATATTAGCTGTCTAATAACGTGGGATTTATGTGGATCTTACAGATTCAGTTCTTCACAAAGATAAAACCATTGTTTTTGTATATAATAAAAAGAAACTAATACTACAACTTATCGGGCAGTGTGCTGCAGCCTGCAGTCCCCAGCACATGGTAATTATTGGCAAGGCGGTCATATGGCTGTCGGGCCCTTGATTGGTACCACACCAATAGCTAGACCCATGTAACTTGGCTTTTTCCCTCTTTGGGATTTTCCTCCATGCTGACTTTAAGTACACCGAGTCATCCCAGTCAAAATTAAAAAAATTTAAAACTAATGTTATTGATGATGTAAATTAATAAGAAATTAAGAATGAATTATGTGCTTTCTTCGTGCAAGGTCCTTAACCCTGTATTCTGAATTGTGTTGGATGTTTTGGCAGGGATGATCAGATTGTATTGAACGGAATTTTGTTCTACGCGGCGGGCGTAGTATTAAGAGATCAATTCAACATGCCTTTCTTTAAAGCAGATGGCACAATAATCACACTGTTACTTCACTGGGGTCCTGCAGAGTTCCTCTACTATTGGCTTCACAGGGCATTGCACCACCATTACCTCTACGCTCGCTACCACTCCCATCACCATTCTTCCATTGTCACCGAGCCCAACACCTGTAAGCGAATTAACCATTCATATGCTTACAATTTGGATAATAGCATCATTTAATTTTTGAAGATTAGACTGTTAGGATAAGATGTACGGTATTTCATAAAAATTATATATTTGAGATTTATAAATGATTTTGAATTTAAAAGAATTAATGTAAGAGGTGCTAATTTGTCTTAATTTCAAAGTATTGAGGTAGAAATAAAAATAAAATTTTTTGACTTCTTTAGGTTACCCTTCTAATGTATGCAAATATTTTTGTTTGGCAGCATTTGTGCACCCATTCGCAGAAGTAATTTCCTATTATGTGCTCCTTCTGATACCAATATTGACATCGATATATATCGGAAAAGCTTCCATTATCGGAATGTTTACTTACGTTACTGTTGTTGATTTCTTGAACAACATGGGACACTGCAACTTTGAGTTCATCCCGGAATGGGCCTTCACCATTTTCCCTCCTCTCAAGTACATTGTGTACACCCCATCGTAAGCCTCTTGCTTTACCCCTTTCTTCTCCAGTATAGACGCACCTAGTTTTCTCCTCACAAACTTTTTTATAAACAAAATTCAAGTAAAATTCATGCATTTTGTCTATTACGAGTAAGATAAAACGGAACATACATCTAGATCAATTAATGTTTGTTTATATGTACTTAGGTATGTGGGTAAATTTCTAATTGTCATTCTATTTTATGACAGGTTTCACTCTCTACATCACACTCAATTTCGGACCAATTACTCCCTTTTCTGTCCATTCTATGATTATGTCTATGGCACCGTGGACAAGTCGACAGATTCCTTGTATGAAACCACGATCAAAAGAGAGGCAGAGTCACCTGACGTGGTTCATCTAACTCATCTAACCACGCCAGACTCCATCTACCATCTGCCCCTTGGGTTCCCTTCATTGTCCTCCAAGCCCCAAGCTTCCAAATGGTACCTCCTGTTTATGTGGCCTGTCACTCTCTGGTCTGTGCTCTTGACTTGGATTTATGGCCATGCCTTTATTTCAGAGAGGAACGCCTTTAAAAAACTCAAACTTCAAGCTTGGGTTGTTCCCAAGTACAATATGCAAGTAAGAAATTAACATGTTTCCATCTTGGCGTCCGATTCTTCAGAGTGTTACCTAATTATAATTTAATCTGCATATGTTTTTTTTTCCTGTAGTATTTCTCAAAATGGCAAAGAGAAACTATCAGTAAATTGATTGGAGAAGCCATTCAAGATGCAGATAAGAAGGGAGCTAAGGTGCTGAGTTTAGGCCTTCTGAATCAGGTATGTTTAATTGTTAATGCAGCCTTTAAAATTTCACTGCCTACATATTTCTAATTCAAAAATTATGTTTAATTTATTACAAACTTCTCAAGTTTACTGTATGTATATATATATATATATATATATATATATATATGTATATATATATATGTGTACACGTGTGTGTGTGTGTGTGTGTGCAGCATGAGGAGTTTAGCAGAAATATAGAGCTTTATATCAAAAGGCACCCTCAGCTTAAAATCAAGGTTGTAGATGGAAGCAGTTTAGCAGCAGCTATTGTTCTAAACTGCATTCCTAAAGAAACAACCCAAGTACTCCTTAGAGGCAGAATTTCAAAGGATGCTTGTCTCTTGGTTCAAGCTTTATGCCAAAAGGGTATCCAGGTAAACTTCAAATAATCCCTTGGAAAACTATAGGATCATAGCATTAAATTAAGGGATTTAAAGAGTTTATACTTCAATTTATAATGAGCAGGTGGTCACATTGCAAGAGGATGATTACAAGAAGCTGCTAAAGTATGATAACAAGCTTGAAAGCAATTTGGTTCTTTCAGCAAGATATGATGTCAAGGTAAAATCTCTTTGGTTTATGATTGTATCTTCCTATATAATGTTTACATGCTGATTGTTTTAATCGTTGATATATTTTTGCAGGTATGGCTGGTGGGAGACGGACTGACTGATAAAGAACAGTCCAAGGCACCAAAAGGAACATTATTCATTCCATTTTCCATATTCCCTCCAAATCAAATCCGCAAAGATTGCTACTATCATACTACACCGGCTATGGAGGCTCCCAAATCTGTGGAGAACATGCACTCTTGTGAGGTTGGTAATTACTTATTTGACCAAAATTTTCTTATCCAAGTGGAATTTAAAAAATTTGATTCCCAAAGGATGGGATGTGCTTTGAATACTGCATTTGCACTTTTTTTCTTCATTACTTGTATCATTGCACTACAGTGTCAAGAAATGAATTTGTGGGAGATGAACTGAATCAGTATGGTCCATGGAGACCATTCTTTTTATTTTAGTTGTATAATATGTTAAAAATTCAACAAAAAATAAATTGAAACAGGACTGGTTGCCGAGAAGGGTTATGAGTGCAAGTCGTGTGGCTGGGATAATTCATGCTTCAGAAGGCTGGGAAGTCAACGAGTGCGGTGGCACCACTTTCAGCATTGACAAAGTTTGGGAGGCTAGTCTTGAGCATGGATTTCGCCCCTTGTCAATCTCCACTTGATCGAAACTCTAGGTTTCGGTATTAGCCTATGAGTAATCATATAGTAATAATAATGTATGCATATGAATTATCATCTTCGTTGTATCTTGCGAAGTTCTGACAGGTTGACTTCCATGTGAATGGGAATAATTTGCCTTGTATTTGCCTAGATGTTTCTTTTCCTTTCTCTGGTAGACTGTAGGATTTGGGTGCCTAAGAATTGATCAAAATATAATTTGAAGTTTAACACTAAAAATAACAAACAAACTAAGTACATCTTCTGGATATGATATGTTAAATAGAGGGTTCTTCACCAAGCAAAACTTGCCTGAACATTGCTTCACATGATGCATAAAATAGAAAAAGAGGGCCACCAAAAGTCTATGAGTGGCACTATTAGAGATGCAGCAGCTAACCTGCAAGCGAATTTAAGGCCTGAAAAAGCAAAAGCCATGAACATGCCTATGTGGTATGTATTTAAGGCATGACCAGATGGCATAAGTCCCCAAGGAGAGCCCAATCACGTAAAACTTTTGTCCTAGTTGAAACTGATCAGCAAGTTCTTGGATGTCAAGTGCCTCACCCTTCACCATACTGTTTGGGTTTGAATCACTCTCTCCATATCCAGCTCTGTCATATATCAGAACGTATACACCCAGTTCATCCATCACCTCCTACATGCCAAAACCAGCTATGACGATCTGCAGCATCTTTATGACTAGTTCTAGCTAGACATAGTTATATTATAGCAAATATCAAACATATATTCAACCCATGCTTGTAAAATTTTCTAAAAGCTTCGACTAATTTTCATATAAGTGCAATTAAGTGATAGAAACTTGACCTGTAAAACAATTGCAGATTGGAATTTGGAAATCATGTCCTTAGCCATAAATTAATGTGGTCTAGCTAGAACGCGAATTGAACTGGTTCGATCATGGTATGTATTTGTGTCAACTTTGCATGCTTTCTTTGTTCCTACAAACTAACTAGGAACAAAAAGTCACAACTCACTAGACAAAACTGGGAGACCACTTGTCTAATAGCCTGTGTAACATCCCATCCTTGGGATGTTAATTAAAAGAAAACGTTATTTGAAATTTAAGAAGAATTGTGGTTATTGATGATGAGAAAAGTCATGTGGGAGTGGAGAAATTAAAATAATTTTTTTATAATAAAATAATATTAAAATAAAGATGATGGCTGAATAAAAGAATAAAACATTATTGGCCGATTTCATGGAGTTAGATTTAGCCCAAGTGGGGGAGAGAGAAAAATTTTAAGGAAATGTAGCATGGTGGGGCCCACATGTTATTATAAAAAAATAAAGCATAAATGTTTATTAATATATTTAAATATTATTGTGATATATTGGTGACATACAAAATGAATATTTTGCAAGTACATGGGTAAAGGAACAATAATAGAAGATAGATAAAGCCAAAAGAATGGTTGAAACAAAATGTTGACGGGTAGAATTTTTAATTAGCAAAAAGTTAGAAGATCAAATTATAATATATGAAAAGTTTGAAGGATTAAATTGTAAAAGAGAAAAAGTTTGGAGGGTTAAACAGAGAATTAAAAAAAAAGTTAGAGAACTTATTGGCAATTAATCTATCCTTAAATTATATTAAAAACAAATACGTATGTAGAAGATGTTAAGGATTAAATGGGCGGTCAACACAAAGTTGACCACCCATGCCACAACCAAAGGAGAAAGAAATAAAAGGAACAAAATTACACCAATGAGGAGGGGGGACAAAGCAATGTTGTCCTCCTATGCAAAGGAAATATTGCAAACAAACAAACAAAAAAAAAAAAAACAGAGGATTGAATTGAAAGGAACTAAGCTTGGGGAATCGCCCATTCTTTGGAGCTTAGACATTCTGCCCCCTCTTTTCCTGGAAAGCCCGAGAACTCCAAAGAAATTCTCTCAAGATTTTTTCTATCGTTCCTACTTTCCAAAGAGAGCTAAAGATACAAAAAATCTAGCCACTCAAGCTTCCATTATCCTCATTATTTGAGTGAACCCGAGGGCTCCTATGGAAATCTTTCAAGTTGGTTTTAAAGGTGATCCATGTAATATATATTAGAGATTCCTATTGGTTCCTTGCAACCCGTGGCTACCTACTTATTTTGAAGGGATCAAGGCCCCACAAATGGAAGCTAGGAGCTGGGAGTTTGATGTGTAGGCAAGGAAATTACGAGTTAATCTTTAAAGATTTAAGTTAAAGAAATTTATAGCTTTTGAACTCATTGTGGCAGATTTGGTGATGTGGGTGAAGTAGTGTTGAAAATCAAGAATTTGGATGAGTTAAGCTGTCAATGAGGTAAGGTGCTAGAAACTAATGGTTAATTGCTCACCCAAATTAGCTACGGTTTATAAAAAAAAAAATTGAGCCTGTTCAATTAATTAAATGTGCCTAGTTGTAAGGGATTATAAGAGGAAGAAGTTGCTGAAAATGTTTCCAAACCGTGGCTTAGTACCAAAGGCAGATTGGTGAAGTTCGAAGATAAGGAAATAAATTGGAATTTGAAATTAGATTACCATTTTAACTGCTGGTCACATGTATAAGTAGATAGTCTTAGAAAATATATTAAGTAAATATAAATTGTTGATGACTAGGAGATTGATTGAGCTGGTGCTTAGTTTCTAAGCAAAGTTAGTGAAGAAGGAATTATATTGAAAACTTTGACTAACCCGAGGCTTAAGCTTTGATGGATGTGGAAAATTAATATAAAAAAAGCCAGAATTAATGATTGAAATTGAGGTTTAAGTTGTTAATATTCTGTTGACCAAATAAGTAGATGTAAAAGCATCACAAATTTTATTAATTGGTGATGACATGTTATTGCTAGGAATTGGATTGAGCAAATCTGATCATTGCTAGAGAAAAAAAAAGGGTAAAGAGGATTTGGGCCCAATTATTATCTCCAGAATCTTGAATTCTCTCTCATTGAATAATATAATTTAGTCCTACACCAGGAAGAAGTAATATGGCAACAACGAGCAAAGATAGACTAGTTCAAATACGAAGATGGTAATAGCAAGTTCTATCACGCCATGGTGAAGAGTAAACAGAGGAGGAAACAGATAAGTGCTCTTAAAAGAGAAGATAACTCTTGGTGCTCAGATCTTTTAGAACTTTAAGGCTAGTGGTTCATTTCTTTATGAATTTATACACATATGATGGGGTTAGTGAATCATTACTGTCATACACATATTGGAGATTGGACCTTGAAAAATCATCAACTTTGGCCATGCCGATTATGAGTGACGAAATTAAACATGCTCTCTTTGATATGCATCCCAACAAAAGCTCGAGATATGATGGATTTCCAGCAAGCTTCTTTTATAAAAATTGGAGGCATATTGGTAATGATCTCATTAAATTTGTACAAGACGCCTATCTCAAAGGCTCCTTTGCACCATCCTGAAACCATACACTTATTACTCTTATTCCTCAAGTGGAAGGACCTGAGAAGATTAACCAATTTCACCCTATAAGTTTGTGTTCAATACCTCTGAACCCGCTTAGCAAAATTCTTGTCGATTGACTACGTCCATTACTGAATGAGCTTATTAGTAACACACAGAGTAGTTTTATACCAGGGTGTCAAGCAACTGATAATGTTATTGTAGTGCAAGAAGTCATTCACACAATGCGGGGTATGAAGCGAAGATAAGGAGCTGTGGCTATAAAAATTGACCTTGAGAAGGCTTGTGACAGACTTAAATGGTCCTTTCTTCAAGATTTCCTAATAGAGATAGGCCTTCCTCCGCAATGGATCTCTTCAATTTTGTATATTGTCTGGACTCTTTCTTTCTCTGTTATATGGAATGGCAAACAGCCTCACAAAATTCACTCTATCTAGAGTAGGCCTATGACAAACTTAAATGGTCTTTTCTTCAAGATTTCCTAGTAGAGATAGGCCTTTCTCCGCAATGGATCTCTTTAATTTGGTATATTGTCTAGACTCCTTCTTTCTCTGTTATATGGAATGGTAAACAGTCTAAAAAATTCACTCCATCTAGAGGCATTAGCTAACGAGACCCATTATCTCCTTACTTATTTGTGCTATGCTTGGAAAAACTATCCTTGCTTATAAATGAAGAAGTTAAATTGGGCAACTAGAAACCTCTATCCCTGATAAGAAATGGTCCAACTTTTTCCCATGTGTGCTTTGCAGATGACATCATGTTATTTGGAACTAGTACCAAGACCCAATTGCAAGTTATGATGCGGATCATTCATAAGTTTTGCTTAGTTTCAGGCCAGAAAGTGAGTCTTGAGAAATCTAGAATGCTTGTTTCTTCGAATATCAACCCCACTAGAGCTAAAGAGTTAAGTTGAACTGCTTGCATCAACCTCACAAAAGATTTTGGTAAATACTTGAGGACCCCGATGCTTCATGGTAGGATTAAAAGAACTACTTATTCTTTTTTATGCAGTAAAGTGAAGCGAAAGCTTGAATAGTGGAATAATGAGTTTCTCTCTATGGTGGGCAGAGTTTCATTAGTACAAGCAACCACTATCATAATGGCTTCATATGTTATGCAAACCAACTTAATCCCTACTCATGTGGCTAAGGAAATTGACATGTTATATAGGAATTTTATTTGGGGACACTTAAGTGGTGAGAAGAAAATTCATGCTATGAATTGGAGCACTCTTTGTCTTCTTAAAGAACTAGGTGGCTTACAAATTAGAGAGACCAGAAAATTTAATTTGGCTTGGCTTGCTAAGCTTGGTTGGCAATTGTGGAAAGGAAAGGACTCCTTATGGGTCAAAATTTTGCAGAAGAAATATTTGCAGAATAGAGATATATTTTCAGTCAAAGCAAAGTCATCTGACTCTCACATTTGGAGTAGTATATTAAAAAGGAGAGAGGTCATTGCTAAGGGTTTGAGAATGATTGTGAACAATGGGCTTAACACTAAATTCTGGCTAGATTTTTGGTTGCCTTGTGGCCTATTAATTGGCTTTGCTACACGAGATTTGTCTTTAGCTGAAATTGATTTACTAGTAGCATGCTTCTGTGATGCTTATGGAAACTGGGATTTAGATTTTCTTTCTGACTCCCTACCAGCATATGAAACCCAAATGATTGTAGTATCTTTCATCGACCCTGGCAACACTAAGAGTGACATTAGTTTTTGGACTTTGACAAGCAGTGGCAATTTTTCTATCAAAACTGCTTATGAAAGCCAAGTTAAAACAAATCTCATTAAAATGGAACAATGGCGTCAGGTATGGAACCTTAGGAGCTGTAGGAAAGTCAAGATGTTCATATGGCGTGTGTTGCATGAATCTCTCCTTGCAACAGAATGGTTGATGACGAGAAGTCTAGGCTCATCAGCTTTTGTATCAGATGCAGTAATACTACAAAAAATATCATACATGCCTTGAGAGATTGCTCCTCATCTAGAGATATGTGGCTGAAAATTAAACCAGAGTTGCTCTCAAGCACTTTCTTTGCATTAGACTTGCAACAGTGGGTCTAAGAAAATATGACCAGTAATGTGCTTTATGATACATTGCCATGGGGTGTTATCTTCACTCACACACTTTGGATGCTCTAGTATTGGAGGAATTTAAGTCTATTCGAGGAATCTTTTTAGTGGCTAGAAAATGCATCTCAACAGATATGGGCTAAAGCCAAGGAGGCTTGGGACAGTTTGCATTGTCAACAACCGAGAATAAGGTCTGAAATTCTTGTTTCTTGGGTCAAGCCAGATCACCCCTATGTGAAACTGAAAGTTGATGGCATTGTTAAAGGCCAACCAGGGGATGCCGTAGCAAGAGGATTAGTTACGGATGGGAATGGCAATTGGCTATTTGGGTTTGTTTATAAAATTGGCATCTCTTTCTCACTTGGAACAGAGCTTTGGGCAATTTTAAAGGGGCTAGAATTGTGTTGGGAAAAAGGTTTCATAAAGGTTTTGATAGAAACCGACTTTAAACTTGCCTTTCAGAGGCTATCTTAGTAGAAGTTTCATTTGGATCCATGTGCAAGTATTGTGCAGAATATAAAGATGCTTCTTTAGAGAAATTGGTCCTACTCCATATCTCATGTGTTGCACGAAGCCAATAGTTGCGCTGACTAGAAGGCAACTAAACAACATGATCTTCCCCTAGGCCTCCATGTGTTTGAGGTTCCTCCACCAAATATCTTATCTTTATTGTTAGTTGATATATTGGGCATATCTTGGCCCAGACTTATGTAATTTGAGCTTTACTGAATAAATGCCTCCCTTATTTCAAAAAAAAAAAAATGATACAGATATATGTTTAGCAAACAGTGCTACAATGCACACTATATTTAAAGACAAAAAATATTTTTCGCACATGACAATGGAAGAAACCAATATTAATACAATATATGGTAGTATAACCTCTTGACTAGCTAATATTTTACTACCGTAGGAATAAAGTTTAAAATAAAAGATGTATTATTTTCTATTAAGTCTCAAAGAAATTTATTAAGTTTTAAAGAATGGATATTATATTGAGACAATAAATGAAAGAGACACTTAATACCTCTATATTATATCAATTATCTTTGATAAGAAGTGTGTATTGAAAAAATTACTTGTTATGTTCTTTAGAATATATTAAACAAATATTAGAATTATTGAAACTCATGCCATAGTAAACAAGAAATTTACTAATAATTTTAATATTTGGCATGACCGGTTGGGCCACTTTGGATCAACAATGATACAAAAAATTATTACAAATTTTTGTGGTCATTCATGGAAAAACCAGAAGATTTTTTAATATAATGAATTCTTATGTGTTGCTTGCTCTCAAGGAAAATTGATTATAAAGCCATCGGTAACTAAAGTTGGGATTGAATCCCCTACACTTTTGAAATATATTTAGAATGATATATGTGGATCCATACATCCATCATGTGGACTATTTAGATATTTTTATGGTTTTAATGATGTATCGACTAGATGATCATATGTATGTTTATTATCAACTTGTAATTTGACATTTGTAAGATTACTCGCTTAAATCATTAGTTTGTGAGTACATTTTCTTGATTACGCAATCAAGACTATTCGTCTTGACAGTGCAGATAAATTTACATATCAAGCCTTTAATGAATATTGCATATTAGTCGGAATAAAGGTTGAATAACCTTTTGTTCATGTCCATACACAAAATGGTCTAATAAAATCATTTATTAAACACTTTTAATTGATTGAAAGGCCATTGCTTATGAAAACCAAACTCTTCATTTCTGCTTGGAGCATGCCATTTTGCATATAGTAACACTTGTACACATTAGGCCAACAAATTATCATAAATTCTCTCTTATACAATTAGTCTATGGTTATGAACCAAATATTTCCCTTCTAAGAATTTTTTGATGTATGGTATATGTCCTAATTGCTCCATCACAATGCACAAAAATGGGTCTTCAAATGAGATTAGGAATATATATTGAATACAAATCTCTATCTATAATTATATATCTAGAAGTATCAACAAGAGATTTATTCATAACAAAGTTTACAAAATATTGTCATTTTGATGAAACAGTTTTTCCAACACTAAAGGGAGAAAATAAGTAGTTGAAAAAAGAAATTTCTTAGAATGCATGATCCTTATCTAGTTTTAATCTTTGAATAAATTAATGTGAACTTGAAGTTTAAAAGATAATTCATTTGCAAAATATAGTAAATCAGTTACCAAACGTATTTACTGACCTAAAGTGAATTACTAAATCTTATATACCAATTGTAAAAACTCTTATTAGAATTGATGACCTTATAAAACAAGGCACGCCAGAAGCATGGAAAATCAATCAGTTTTGAAGATAAAATCCTTAAAAAAGAAAAAGAACAAATATACAAGATGGTCAAAAAGAAGAAATAGAAACTCTAAAAGAAACATTTGATATAATTGATAAAATTTCAAAAAAATTCAAATACTTAAAATCATCGAAAATGAAGAGATCTCAACAAATTATGTCATTACGGGAAAAGATGGAACCAAAATGAAATAAACATCAATGATATTTTTGCATATAATGTAGCGTTCAACATTATAAAAGAAAATGAGGAACTTGAATCTACATCTGTTGAAGAATGTAAACATAGAAATGATTGACCAATGTGGAAAGACGCAATTAAGGTGGAATTGAATTCATTTGCAAAATGTGAAGTTTTTGAACCTATAATCCGTACATCAAATGATGTAAAATCAGTGAGATATAAATGAGTATTTGTGTGAAAATGAAATGGAGAAAAATGAGATTGTGAGAACTAAAGCATGGTTTGTTGCATATGGTTTTACCCAAAAACTTGGTATTGATTATGAAGAGACATATTCTCCTGTAGTGGATGTAATTATATTTCGATTTTAATTAGTCTGACAATACATGAGAAGCTTGAAATATGTCTGACAGATATAGTTATAGCCTATTTATATAGCTCACTTGATAACAATATTTTTATGAAAATCGTTGAAGGACTTAAGTTGCCTACAGTACAAATTTTAAATTCTCGAAAAATTTATTCGATCAAATTAAATGAATTTTTATATGGATTAAAATAATTCGGACGTGTGTGGTATGATCACTTTGTTGAAAGTAGGCTATAAAAATGATTCTATATGGCCATGTGTTTTTATAAAAAGATTTGAATGTGAATTTGTGATAATTGCTATTTATGTTGATGACTTAAACATTATTGAAATTCTTGAATAGTTATCAAAAGCCGTGGATTACTTAAAGAAAGAATTTGAGATAAAAGACTTATAAAAAATAAAGTTTTGTTTAGATTTTCAGATTGTACACTTGGCAAATAAAATTTTTGTCAATCAATCAAAGTATATGGTAAAAGTGCTAAAACGATTCTATATGGACAAAAGCACATCTATTGAGTTCACCAATGGGTTGTAAGGTCACTAGATGTAAGAAAAGACTCTTTCTAACCTCATGAGGATGATGAAAAGTTTCTAGGTTTTGAAGTATCATATCTTAATGTAATTGAAACACTAATGTATCTGACTAGCAATACATTATTTGATATATCATTTGTTGTAAATTTATTAGTAATATATAGTTTTTCTCCAACTCGAAAAGATTGAAATGGAATTAAACACATATTTCGATATCTCCGAGGAACAATGGAGGTATATTTTTTATACAATAGACATTTAAGGGAGAGTATTATGAATATATGTGTAAATATTTATTATGTTATAACCTAAGAGTTTAGACTAGGTCAGGTCGCTCAAACAGACCAAACAACCCAACAAGCTAGACATAAAAGTGTTATCTGATTTGAACTCTTAGATTTGATTATATATATCTAGATTTAAATGTAGATTAAATTGGAGTAAGATTAAGATTTAATCCATTCAAATATAATCTTTTAATATTATCGTTATCTTATAAAGGGTTAATATTAACCTATAAATAAGCCCTTTACTTCATTTGTTAATATATATTTTCGAATAATATCATTTTATTTTATTAATTTTTTTAATATTTATTTTGTCAAATTATATTTCTTCCATTGTTAACTTTTAAATTTCTTCCATTGTTAGTATATAATTGACGATGTTAACTAATTTTTGGTAAAAATAATTCCTTTTTTTTTTCCAAATTAGGCTTTTCATTACATATGAAATAAAAAGTTTCCTCAATTAATAGCGATGACAGTATTACAATTCAATACGTTTTGTTCTTGTGGGGAACTAATACAGTAATACACTATGGTTTGAATAAAAAAGATATGCACAAATTAGGTTCTGCTTTAGAAGATAAAGGTCATTTCCTTTTTTTTAAGATATATGAAATCTCAATAGATTATGGGTAATAAATATTCTTTTCAATCTTATAAATTTTTTCGTTCTTGTGTTGAGATTCGAGATTTTAGACTTAATTAAATTACATTGGTAATTTAATTACCAATTCTTTATACAATAAATCTATAATCTCATTGCTTAAACTATTTCTAGTTTGCAACCGACTATATATATATATATGTATGTATGTATGTATTAAGTGTTGATAACCCGATATTTCATACTGCAAAGGGCAGTAAGAGTGGTGGAGAAACATGGCTAGTAAGCCAGGCATTCTCACCGATTCGCCATGGCAGTCTATTGGGTACTTCAAGGTACTTCGTCTCCCTCTTTACTTTGAGTTACAGTTATGCACGTACCTACATGCACTTTATATATGTAAATATGCATAATAATATATAATCACACAGGTGTTTTTTACAAATAATCAGATGATTTGAGGGTTGTTATTTTTTTACGAAAATCATAAAGTTTTAACACGAAGCTTTTGTTGCTTCTTTTTCTTACGTTGATCTGCTTAAAAAACTTATACTTCATGTTTAAGCAATTGCTGATGGACTTGTATCTATCCTTTTGTTGTTGAATCAAATCCTTTCTTAGGCCTGTTTCATTGTTTCTAAAGAGTTATGAAATATGTCAAAGGATGGGAAATAGAGTACAATGTGAAAGTTGAAGTGTCGAGTTATTGACTAATGCAGAACTGAAACTTTCGGTAGAAATGCTATTTTCCGACATTGATTGTGAATGAATTTTGGCAGTATGCTCTTCTGGTCCCTGGGGCTATTTACAGCACATACTCCTTCATAACCACAGCAGAAAATGAGAGGAACCTGTTCATGTTCCTGGTCTTCCCATTCCTCTTGTTTAGACTCGCTCACCACCAGCTATGGATTTCTGTCTCTCGCTACCGAACTGCCAAAGGAAACAACAGGATTGTTGACAAGAGCCTCGACTTCGAGCAAGTTGACAGAGAAAGGAGCTGGTTAGCTCTCTCAGCTACCACCTTTTTTTTGCAGACTATCATTCTCTCTCTTCTTGCTTTCAATTCTGGGAAATCATTCAAACTTCCTCTCAAATTTTTTCAAGTAATTTTTCATTTAGGTAAAAGGTCATCAACGGCTGTTCTAAGAGATTCTTTTTGGAAGCCTCAGACCTATAAAATCCGTATATTAGCTTTCTACTCACGTTTGATTTATGTAAATCTTACAGATTCAGTCCAATAGCTAGACCGTTGTAACTTGGCTGTTTCCCTCTTTGGCATTTTCCTCCATGTTGACTTTCAGTACACCGAGTCATCCCAGTCAAAATTAAATAAATTTAAAACTAATGTTATTGATGACGTACATTAATAAGAAATAAAGAATGAATTATGTGCTTTCTTGGCGCAAGGTCCTTAACCCTGTATTCTGAATTGTGTTGGATGTTTTGGCAGGGATGATCAGATGGTAGTGAACGGAATTTTGTTCTACGCGGCGGGCGTAGTATTAAGAGATCAGTTCAACATGCCCTTCTTTAAGGCAGATGGCACAATAATCACACTGTTACTTCACTGGGGTCCTGCAGAGTTCGTCTACTATTGGCTTCACAGGGCATTGCACCACCATTACCTCTACGCTCGTTACCACTCCCATCACCATTCTTCCATTGTCACCGAGCCCAACACCTGTAAGCCAATTAACCATTCATATGCCTACAATTTGGATAAAAACATCATTTAATTTTTGAAGATCAGACTGTCAGGATAAGATGTACCGTATTTCATAAAAGTCATATATTTGAGATTTATATTTGTAACGATTTTGAATTTAAACGAATTAATGTAAGAGGTGCTAATTTGTCTTAATTTCAAAGTATTGAGGTAGAAATAAAAATAAAATTTTTTGACTTCCTTAGGTTACCCTTCTAATGTATGCAAATATTTTTGTTTGGCAGCATTTGTGCACCCATTCGCAGAAGTACTTTCCTATTATGTGCTCTTTCTGATACCAATATCGACATCGATATATATCGGAAAAGCTTCCATCATCGGAGTGTTTACTTACTTTACTGTTATTGATTTCTTGAGCAACATGGGACACTGCAACTTTGAGTTCATCCCGGAATGGGCCTTCACCATTTTCCCTCCTCTCAAGTACATTGTGTACACCCCATCGTAAGTCTCTTGCTTTACTCCTTTCTTCTCTAGTACAGAAGTACCTAGTTTTCTCCTTACAAATTTGTTTATAAACAAAATCCAAGTAAAATTCATGAATTTTGTCTATTACGAGGAAAGATAAAACGAAACATACAATATCTAGATTAATTAATGTTTGTTTATATGTACTTAGGTATATATGTGGGTAAATTTCCAATCATCATTCTATTTTATGACAGGTTTCACTCTCTACATCACACTCAATTTCGTACCAATTACTCCCTATACTGTCCATTCTATGATTATGTCTATGGCACCGTGGACAAGTGGACAGATACTTTGTATGAAACCACGATCAAAAGAGAGGCAGAGTCACCTGACGTGGTTCATCTAACTCATCTAACCACGCCAGACTCCATCTACCATCTGCCTCTTGGGTTCCCTTCATTGTCCTCCAAGCCCCAAGCTTCCAAATGGTACCTCCTGTTTATGTGGCCTGTCACGCTCTGGTCTGTGCTCTTGACTTGGATTTATGGCCATGCCTTTATTTCGGAGAGGAACGCCTTTAAGAAACTCAAACTTCAAGCTTGGGTTGTTCCCAAGTACAATATGCAAGTAAGAAATTAACATGTTTTCATCTTGGCGTTTGATTCTTCAGAGTGTTACCTAATTATAATTTAATCTGCATATGTTTTTTTTCCTGTAGTATTTCTCAAAATGGCAAAGAGAAACTATCAGTAAATTGATTGGAGAAGCTATTCAAGATGCAGATAAGAAGGGAGCTAAGGTGCTGAGTTTAGGCCTTCTGAATCAGGTATGTTTAATTGTTAATGCAGCCTTTAAAATTTCACTGCCTACATATTTCTAATCCAAAAATTATGTTTACTTTATTACAAACTTCTCAAGTTTACTGTATATATATCTATATACACGTGTGTCTGTGTGTGTGTGCAGCATGAGGTGTTTAGCAGAAATATAGAGCTTTATATCAAAAGGCACCCTCAGCTTAAAATCAAGGTTGTAGATGGAAGCAGTTTAGCAGCAGCTATTGTTCTAAACTACATTCCTAAAGAAACAACCCAAGTACTCCTTAGAGGCAGAATTTCAAAGGATGCTTGTCTCTTGGTTCAAGCTTTATGCCAAAAGGGTATCCAGGTAAACTTCAAATAATCCCTTGGAAAACTATAGGATCAAAGCATTAAATTAAGGGATTTAAAGAGTTTATACTTCAATTTATAATGAGCAGGTGGTCACATTGCAAGTGGATGATTACAAGAAGCTGCTAAAGTATGATAACAAGCTTGAAAGCAATTTGGTTCTTTCAGCAAGATATGATGTCAAGGTAAAATCTCTTTGGTTTATGATTGTATCTTCCTGTATAATGTTTACATGCTGATTGTTTTAATCGTTGATATATTTTTGCAGGTATGGCTGGTGGGAGACGGACTGACTGATAAGGAACAGTCCAAGGCACCAAAAGGAACATTATTCATTCCATTTTCCATATTCCCTCCAAATCAAATCCGCAAAGATTGCTACTATCATACTACACCGGCTATGGAGGCTCCCAAATCTGTGGAGAACATGCACTCTTGTGAGGTTAGTAGTTACTTATCTGACCAAAATTTTCTTATCCAAATGGAATTTAAAAAATTTGATTCCCAAACGATGGGATGTGCTTTGAGTACTACATTTGCACTTTTTTTCTTCATTACTTGTATCATTGCACTACAGAGTCAAGAAATGAATTTGTGGAAGATGAACGGAATCAGTATGGTCCATGGAGACCATTCTTTTTATTTTAGTTGTATAATATGTTAAAAATTCAACAAAAAATAAATTGAAACAGGACTGGTTGCCGAGAAGGGTTATGAGTGCAAGTCGTGCGGCTGGCATAATTCATGGTCCAGAAGGCTGGGAAGTCAACGAGTGCGGTGGCACCACTTTCAGCATTGACAAAGTTTGGGAGGCTAGTCTTAAGCATGGATTTCGCCCCTTGTCAATCTCCACTTGATCGAAACTCTAGGTTTCTGTATTAGCCTATGAGTAATCATATAGTAATAATAATGTATGCATATGAATTATCATCTTCGTTGTATCTTGCGAAGTTCTGACAGGTTGATTTCCATGTGAATGGGAATAATTTGCCTTGTATTTGCCTAGATGTTTCTTTTCCTTTCTCTTAGGATTTGGGTGCCTAAGAATTGATCAAAATATAATTTGAAGTTTAACTCTAAAATAACAAACAAACTAAGCACATCTTCTGGATATGATATGTTAAATAGAGGGTTCTTCACCAAGCAAAATGTGACACCCAATATCCTCGTATTGTGAAACCTCGACCTCCATAGACCGATAACTAGAAGTAGACGCTATAACTCGAACCAAGAGTAATTTCGTCATTTCTCATGGTGAGCTCCTAGAAGTAGTTTTCTAATGTTATTAAGGTCTAAGTAAGCCTAAGGAATAAATAAATGAAGAAGATAGAAACACTGATAATTTCCATAATAGGGAAAAAATGGTCATTTTGCATCTCAAGTCTAAATTTTTACGTTTTCGTGAACCCGAGTATTTTTAAACTATTATGGATTTTGTCTCAGTATCAAAAGAGTAAAAAGGTTACACAAAGGATGGGAGGAAGACAAAGCCACCATGTTAAGGGTATTTTGATAAATTAAGTGAAATTTGGATTAACTTGAAGCATAATTATCTAAGTTCCAGCAACTTCTAGCAGCTCTTTCTTCTTTATCCCATTCCTTATCTCCATGTCATGTTTTTCTTTATTTTCCATAGGAAGAAACCTTGAATCCTCCATAAATCTCTAATAGAAAGTCCAAGTTTCATGCTTTTGCCCACTCTTTCATAGGGTTTTTCATGCTATTCCACTTTTACACTTTAAGAACCCTCAAAAGCCTTTCCTTAATATTGTCTCTCACTAGCTAGACGTTCTAGAGAGAGAGAGAGAGTGAGAGATTTCCCACAATAGTTTGAAAGCTTTTGAAAAGGAATTCAACTACAACGAAACCTTAAGGTGAGTAATAAGTTAGGATTGATTTTTAAGATATTGATAATGGCTAACAATGGGATTTATGAGTGTTTTATTGTTGAGGTTGTTTATTCATTTTTAGGGTGACTACAGTAATGAATAAATAGCCACTTAATGGTGATTGGAAGCTAGTTAGGAAAAACTAGCTGAACCTGAGTTAGGAAATAGCTTTTGGAATTATATTAATGCCAATTTGGATGATTGAGATGCTATTGGGTGTGATAGGTTCCAACGAGATCCCACATCTCCATTCGGAGCATTGGTCGAAGTTAGAGTCAATCAAAGCATCAACAAAGACCGGTGAGTGAACTTGCATTTAAATGTTTTGGGATATTGGCATGTGTGTTGAATGAATCACAAGAAAGAATTTATTTGTCTTTTCTTACAAACATGCATGGGAACAAGCTCTTGATGAAATGTTTCTACGTTGTGAAATGTGACTGTGATAAATCCATGTAATATTGTATTATGTTGGTATATATATAAATATATATATATATATATATGTTGTGTGTTGATAATTATGACCATGCATGTGCGGTGTGGGAGTGCACATGCCGGTGATTACGGGGTGAGGGAGTGTGGATGATGAGATTGCCTATGTGTGCGATGTGGGGGGAGCACATGATGGCATTAGTTGTGCGCGATGTGGGGGTGCACACGATGACTCCAGCTATGTGCGGTGCGGAGTGCACATGAGCTGGGTGAGGTGGTGGTTGTATACATGCTTGTATATATATATATATGCTATAAATATGTTTTTATATGCTATAGAAAAAGTTATGAAAATAATATATGCTTGTATTGAATGTTGAAAAATTGATTATTGTCAAATGTGTTCAATTTGATTTTCGTTGCATCAGGAACGGATTTTTAATATAGCAAAAATCCCCCTAATTCCACTTGCCTTGAATTTTGTTGCAGCGAAATTCCATTTTCATTGCGGCGAGAAACTTTCGTGTGTGCGCGACAAACACTATTCTCTCTGCAGCGAAATTCCATTTTCGTCGCGACGAGAAACTTTGTCTCGATCCGGAACTCCCATCGAGCCCATGACAATCGTCGCGACATTTCGATAGACACTCATTAACCCGAATGTCGATCGGAACCCTACAAGGCTTAGCATCAGCTTTCGCATCTCCCTGGTGAGCGACAGTTATTAAATCTCGCATTTCAAGAAATCATAAGTCGTTTCCAAATCAAAACAATAAAATATTATTTTCTGGCTCACAAGGGCATTTTCGTCATTTTTCATTGAAAATCTCAAAACTTACTAAAAATGTAATAGGTAAGCAGAAAATATATATTTAGTGATTTAAAAACAAATTAAGTATCTAAACGTTCATTTGTAGTGAAAATTTGACCATTTGAATATAATAAAAATATTCAATAAAATAAGCTATTTTCTTGTAAAATAATTTTTATAAAGCTATCGGTAAATAATTCTTATAGCATAAAAGTTAATTATATTCATATATACTATAAAGCAAATAACCAAAGTATAAAATTACTTTTATAGCGACAAGTGGGCCCACATCTAACCAAAATGCATCGGAAGCTGAAAACCTACAGCTTTTGCCGATTCAAGTCCAAATGAAGGTCCTTATCAAAGTTAGATAACTATGAAATTCTCTGAGCCTGAAATGTGAGGAAAGGAGGGTGGTGAGATTATAAAATCCTAGTGAGTAAACAATTACCATCAAAAGCATCTAAAACTTGGCCGCAAACTCCATATCCGAGTAGATGGAGACAATATAAAAACGTTATATCTCAATAATGTTCATAACGCAAAATTCGTTTCAATCTATACCAAACAATTTTTTTTTGTCAAAATTTTTCGACTTATGGATTTCTTAAACTTGGCCGCTGCCAGAATCATTCTCACGGGTACCTTCGTCAAGGTATCCCACTGAGACCGCCAAGGCTGTTAAATGTCCCATACCCATAAACATGTTTTCGCATTTGACACACAGCTGTTCCTTGGCGTTGGCTGAGTCTCACACTCACGTGGTGGCCCGAACGTGAGGTGCACTCAAATCTTACCTCAGAAGATACTTTATCCAACATCTGCCCCCCCCCCCCCCGAAGGTAAATATATAATTGGGTTACTGTGCCCCTCTCATAGGCAGTCCATGGAAACCCCCATCACTGTAGTGACCATTTAATATACCACAAGACCCATAAAATTTTCAATAGCATAACATGGCGAATAAAATTTAATCCAGTCTACCGAGACCAATCCAAAACTGTTCATATATTTCATGTCAACCCCAAAAATTTAGCCATCATGCTATCATAGTGTCATAAGCCACAGTTTTAATAACATATAAAATCATAAATTCAACACAGCCTCCATATACTCAATTTTCCCAAAACAATATTTGATTCAAAATCAGTATAAATTTCATTTTTATTAAAAAAACATTTTAATTGAAAAACATAATATTTTATAATTTAAACTCACCATTTAATAAAGGCATCAAACAAGTATAATTACTCTAGATATTTAATACGATAAATTGTCCACTCATAGTTCTAGGAGTCGATGTACTCCTAATCTCAGTCTTCAAGCACAATCTCTGTACTTTTACCAGTGTAATTTGCTCACCACCTATCCACAATGTACAATACGTAATTCACCACATTAATGCTTGACCATTATAAAATCAATTCAGGCTCAGTGTATATGCATGATATGATATGCAACTTATCCGACTACCGCTTAAATGCGGTGCTGACCTAATTCGGCTTATTACCCGATTAAATGACCATTGTGTCTGATTTGGCTCCAAATTGCTCTATTTCATTTCTAATATTTCAATTCTCTAAATACAATTCCAATAACACTAATTTCAGCATCAAAACCCTCCCATTTCTTCATGGAAAAATTCAGCCATTATAGTGTACTAACACCGTGATTTTTCCTACTTAATTTTCTCACCATTATTCATCATTTTCTAAGCCATTTCTCTTGAAATAATAACAATCCATCACCCACACACATCAAGGAAGATTCGGCCAATGAAGATTCATGGGGAAAATGGATTCTTTTCTTGTTGTTTTGTTTCTAAATATGCTAAACTAACTAAAAACACTAACATATCTTAAAATCAAATCAATCCAACATCTTTCTCTCTCCTTACCCATTTTGACCAGCCATGAATTCATCATGAAAACATGTAATTTAAGCATGGAAAAT
This sequence comes from Theobroma cacao, assembly GCF_053813885.1. Lineage (NCBI taxonomy): Eukaryota > Viridiplantae > Streptophyta > Magnoliopsida > Malvales > Malvaceae > Theobroma > Theobroma cacao. The sequence goes on from NC_142647.1 coordinate 46,070,255, forward strand.
AAGGATAAATGCTTAAGGAAAATAGGTTTCAAGCTTAAGTTGAAAAATCCTACCTTTTTCACTTGTTTTCCTTGATTTTCCACACTTTTTCTCTTGAAATTCTTTACCTAGGGTTTGTTCTTCCTTTCTTTCCCTCTCTTCCTTGCTTGGCCAAATATTTGGAGAGATAATGGGCTGATTTATGCTGATTTTTAAGTTAAATAATAAAATATCCTAGCTTGACGCATGGCATGTTTCCATTGGTCCATTTTTAAAACTTTAAAAAGTTTAAACCTTTTTCTTCACCACATGATTAGTCAAAGGTCAAAATGAGGATAAGGGAAGACCATGTGCTGCACAAATGTCCTAGTGGTGGAAAATTACAATTTTTCCCCTAAGGTGGCAACATTACCATTTTACCCCTATACTCCAAATTATACCGAAAATTAAAATTTTTCACTTATAAACCTCAAATCATACTCAAATACTCAAATCATACTCCAATAAGTCAAATGGGGCTAAAAAATCTTTTCTAAAATTCTCATTTTGTCCCTAGGTGCAAATGACCATTTTACCCCTAAATAGTGAAAATTTTGGTTTAACTCCAAATTGATCCTCGAACTCCGAATCACCATTTTGAGTCATCCCTAGATTGTGAAACTCTTAATTTCACCTTAAAATTCCTATTTGAACTAGTTCGAGGCTTAATCGACGATATTACCCCTAATGGTACCATTAAGTCGATTAACGATTTCTCGAACTTTCTAAATATGCAAACATTCTATTGAGCATGTAAATGACGTCGTAATTATTTTATAGAACAGGATTTGACAAACTTTCTATTTTGTGTGGATATTTGCAGTAATTTTCACCTTCCAACTTCATGGTTGATCATGGATTTTTGTCAACATTAAAGGAATAAATAATCAAAGGCTAAATTATGGGGTTTTAACAAGAAATTAAACTAAATTGCATTGTTTTTAAAATAAGTGCATCATGTTTCCTAAACTTTCCATACTGCTTGCTTGTTTTTAAAATAAGTGCATCAGGTTTCTGAGTAAAATGTGACTGGATCCTAGGACGAGGTGATCCTCCCTATCCATTGTTCGGTAGGTTTGCCATGATACTAAGTGTTAGCACCCACGCCCAGACTCACTCCGCTGACGTCAGAGTCTTTGACTGTGTACATGTAAACTGGATGTAATTTGCTAAGAATCATTTGGTAAACTATTTATGTATATTATGATTGATGAATACCATTATGAGTATAAGCTTATATTTTATGAATTGATTTCAATGAAGTTATTATTTGAATATTATGAGTTATAGATCTTAAAAGAGAATATGGATGATAAATGGGCTAATATACAAGTTTATATAGGAAGGCTTACTAGGGCCTAGTGGGCTATGCTTATTGGGCCCTTGCGCCGGTCATGGCCCGAAAATTGGGTTGTGACACAAAACTTGCTGAACATTACTTCACATGATGCATAAAATAGAAAAAGAAGGCCACCAAAAGTCTATGACTGGCACTATTAGAGATGCAACGGCTAACCTGCAAGCGACTTTAAGGCCTGAAAAAGCAAAAGCCATGAACATGCCTATGTGGTATGTATTTAAGGCATGACCAGATGGCATAAGTCCCCAAGGAGACCCCAATCACATAAAACTTTGGTCCTAGTTGAAGCTGATCAGCAAGTTCTTGGATGTCAAGTGCCTCACTCTTCACCATACTGTTTGGGTTTGGATCACTCTCTCCATATCCAGCTCTGTCACATATCAAAACATATACACCCAGTTCATCCATCACCTCCTACATGCCAAAACCAGCTATGACGATCTGCAGCATCTTTATGACTAGTTCTAGCTAGACATAGTTATATTATAGCAAATATCAAACATATATTCAACCCATGCTTGTAAAATTTTCTAAAAGCTTCGACTAATTTTCATATAAGTGCAATTAAGTGATAGAAACTTGACCTGTAAAACAATTGCATATTGGAATTTGGAAATCATGTCCTTAGCCATAAATTAATGTGGTCTAGCTAGAATGCGAATTGAACTGGTTCACTCATGGTATATTTTGTGTCAACTTTGCATGCTTTCTTTGTTCCTACAAACTAAGAACAAAAAGTCACTACTCACTAGACAAAACTGGTAGACCACTTGTCTAATAGCCCGTGTAACATCCCATCCTTGGGATGTTATTTAAACGAAAACGTTATTTGAAATTTAAGAAGAATTGTGGTTATTGATGATGAGAAAAGTCATGTGAGAGTGGAGAAATTGATGTAAAATTAAAATAATATTTTTATAATAAAATAATATTAAAATAAAGATGATGGCCGAATAAAAGAATAAAACATTATTGGTCGATTTCATGGAGTTAGGTTTGGCCAAAATGGGAGAGATTAAAATAAATTTAAAGAAATGTAGCATGATGGGACCTACGTGTCGTTATGAAAAAAATAAAGCATAAATATGTTTAAATATATTTAAATATTATTGTGATATATTGATGACATGTAAAATGGATATTTTGTAAGTATATGAGTACAAGAAAAATAATAGAAGATAGATAAAGCCAAAAGAATGGTTGAAACAAAAAGTTAACGGGTTGAATTTTTAATTAGCAAAAAGTTTGAGGATTAAATTATAATATATGAAAAGTTTGAAGGATTAAATTATGAAAGAGAAAAAGTTTGGAGGGTTAAACGGAAAATAAAAAAAGTTGAAGAACTTATTGGCAATTAATCTATCCTTAAATTAAATTAAAAACAAATATGTATGTAGAAGATGTTAAGGATTAAATGGGCGGTCAACACAAAGTTGACCACCCATGCAACAACCAAAGGAGAAAGAAATAAAAG